>NW_022196915.1:20732133-20732671 GCF_008632895.1 Mastomys coucha
TCCACCAAATCTAGGGATTACTAGTTCAGAAAGAACTTTCTGGGGAAATATTTTCTCAGATTCAGCAGCCAAGGCGTACAGATGCCACTACAGCTTTTTCCCAAGGGAATCCAATTTCATCCCAAGCTGACAGCTGAACTCAACCCTGTGCCGTTCACCTGGTACTGGTTTTGTGGACACACAAGAAGCAAGATCAAGGAGATAATGGAGACTTTTGAGGGCTCCTTAGGCCACCCAACTTGTAGCAAGATCGAAGTAGCAGAGAGAAGAGACCCTAACGGACCTTTATCTGAAGCTTCTCTTGTAACGGAGACCCCAGCACCTGAGAGATGCTAGAACCATGGAACACCCATTGAAGAAAGCTGTAGGAATATTGTGAAGCTGGCCAAAGAGAGGCTATTGTCACTGCTAACACTTGACCTCCAGGACCAGAACTGACAAGGACGGTCTCTGTCACAAGGTCCCTGCATCAGTGTGCCAAAGACACACACACACACACACACACACACACACACACACACACACACACACACGTTTG
>NW_022196915.1:20733609-20749970 GCF_008632895.1 Mastomys coucha
AGGTGGTGGTGGTGGAGGTAGTGGTGGTGGTGGAGGTAGGGGTCTTGCCCTCAGGGCCCCTAGAAAGAAAGATGTCTTTCTTTTTCAGTACCTGGATGCAGATTTGTCCCATATAGCTAGAACTTGTACCCCGAAGGAGGAGGAGATAGAGCAAGCCCTGAGCTTCTTTTTTCCACTGGGAACAACTCGGTCTTCCTCTGCCTGCCAGTTCAGGCAGCTGAGTCCTGACCTCCATAGTCTTCACTGGGAGCCTAAGGCTCCAGGCTTGAGAGGACAGGAGTGTGCTCTTCCTGAGCTGTGCTCCTCTTAGCACCTCTGTGAGTGAGACAAAGTGCCACCATGTGTATGGGAGCTGCAGTGTGTTCTCCGGTGGACAGAAATAAGCTGGGGCAGTGTGGTGGCAGGTGTGGCACCCTAGTCATTGGCTCTAGGCTGCTCTTGTCCCTCCCCATGTTGTGGAAGAGTCGGAAGCCTGCTGTGCTGAGGGGTGAAGGGAGGAGTGCTTCCAGGTTAAAAAACAAAAGCAAAAGCCACCCAGCTGTGCAGCCCACCTGCTCTTAAGCACAGGAGCCTTGCTATCAGGACAACTGTGACAAGCCCAGGTAAAAACATGAGTTGTCACTCTTCCCTTGCTGTGGCTGAACCAAGGTGACAAGTGTCTCCAGACATCAGCTTAGCCACTGACCTGTTAAACTGTGGGCCGTCCTGTGCAAATCTGCCACATAAGAATACGTGTCAAATGTCCAAGTACTAACCAGGTCTGTCATCCACAAGAAAACCTGCAGAATCCTAACCTGGGCCCATAGGGGCTCACAGAGACTGCACCGCCACCCAGGGAGCGCACATGGGACAAACCTAGCTGGATCTTTGTGATCCCATCCTAAAGTGGGAGCAGGGGCTGTCGGTGGTTCTGCTGTCTGCCTTGGGGTCCCTTTCCCCCAACTGGACTGCCTTGTCTAGCGACAGCGGGAGAAAGTTAGCCAGGTCTTACTACAAATTGATATGCCAAGGCTAGTTGATATTCAGGGAGGCCTCCCCTTTTCTGAAGAGAAATGGAGAAGGAATGGATGGGGTGGGAGGGGGAGGATTGAGAGGAGAGGAGGGGGAGGAAAATGTAGTTGGGAAGTAAAGTAATTAATTAAAAATAATTATAAAATCAAAATTTTAAATTGTACCTACTGTGGACTCAGAGGCAACTTCATTAAAGCAATTTTTCATAGTTGAAGAAGGAGGAGGAGGAGGAAGAAGATAAAAAGGAGGAGGAAGAAGAAGAGGAGGAGGAGGAGAAGGAGGAGGAAGATGAGAAAGAGGAAGAGGAGGAGGAGCGGGAGGAAGAGGGGGAAGAGGAGGAGGAAGAGGAGCAAGAGGGGGAGTCCTGTCACTTCCAGGGGAAGCCCAAGGCTTCCTGTACCCCAAATGAAGCAGAATTAGCTGTTTGCTTGAAATCACACCAAAGCCAACCTGTGAGCTACAGAACCTGAGGAGGAACCTTGTAAAGAGAGTCTTTAATCAACTACCCAGAGACATCTGAAATGTGTAGAGAACAGGAATGAGGGAGACCTGGGCCCCTAGGCAGATATGCAAATGAGGAAAAGGTGGAGGAATCCTGCCCATAGAAATCACCCACCAGCTGTCCTCTCTGTATCCTTTCTGTATTGGTGTCAGTGTCAGGGAACTGCTCCTGTGCTGTTAGAAGACCTTGCTAAACCCCAGAGTGATGGGGAAGATGAGTGAGGATGCAGAAGGAGGTGCTGGCCTCTGGCCCTGTATCTGAGACAGTCCAGCTCCCATGAGAAACTCTCTGAGATGGTCAAGGTTCATTCTCAATGGTACCACAGGTATCAGGGAGGGAGCCAGCCCCTCCCTTGTACAAAGAAAGCCCTGGCTGGGCTACAGTGCCCATATTGATTGAGGAGTGCATGAGATCTCAGAGCAGAAAGGTTTCAGCTGAGTTGGCCTAGCTTGGAACAGGCAGGGACTCTCTCATGGACTTTGGACTTGTCGGGTCAGGGATCACAGTAAGACTATGCAATCCCCCTCCCGGCTCCATTAGCCTAGAAGCTCAGTAACACAAGATGAGGATTTGCCCCCCCTACAAGTCCCCCAGGTGATGGTTCAGACACTGATGCTGTTTCATAAGGGCACCTGAGAATTCCATCTTCAGGGTAGCCCTCTGTGAAAGGTGAGACCAGAGAGAACACAGCACCCTGCTTTTCCTCACTCCAACGTGTATATGTTGTTCTTGCAGACTCCTACCAAGTAAACATTAGCGGACACGGGTTTAATAATACAAACAACATGAAGCAAGTTATTTGTAGATTCACCTTCAGTGACTCCAGAGTCGTTGGTAAGTAGCCCCTTGCTTGGTATCTCTGGGGGTACACTATTACCACACAGCACCATTTCCCTAAGTGAGCCAAGCCTTCTGTTTTTGCTGACCATGCCCAACAGGCACGGGAGAGTTAAAAGCAGCATAGGCCAACAGGAAAAGACCTAAGCAGCATGCCTAGCCATTTCTCCCTTTATCCAAGTGTGGAGAAAGAATAAACCCTTCAGCTCCCAAAGACATCTAGAGGCTGACATGACACTGGCCTGTCCCCCCTGCAGCATCCATTTACCCTGTCTTCCCGAGAGCTGAAGGCCAGAACCTAGAGTCTACAGGTGGAACAGAGCAGCAGTCCCCAGACTAGGTCTAGAAGATGCCGAGAAAAGCCTTTCTGGGGAAGGCCAGAATTTCATCACAGGGAGAGCAGGGACTGGGAAACTGGAAGCCTAGCCAGTGGGTACCCAGCTCAGCTCTTGGCTTTTGCCCCAGCTCAGTGGACCAAGAAGAAAATGTCTGTCAAAGAGTGAGAGTCGTCTTCTGTCCCAGTTACAAAATGCTTCTCAGGCTCCCAAAGCAGGGAAAGAAAAATATCTCTGTTCCCTTATGAGCCTTCTCCAGCTCTGTAAACAAATGTCCACCCAGCCCTCTTCCTGGGTCTAACCTTGGATGTCATTCTTGGTGCCTTCATCCTATCCCTGTGCCCAGTCCCCCAGCAAGCAGGTCATGCTGCCTTCACGTCAGAGCTGTATCTGGAACCTTCCTATCCCCTGACAGATCTACCTCACTAGCAGCAAAGCCTAAGCTTCCTCCCAGGGCCCACAATTCCTCACTCACTCCCTATCTCCCTCAGCAATCTAGTAGATTCTGCCTTGGTGCCTTGGCATTCGCCATTCGCCTTTCACTTCCCCCAGAGCCCCAACCCTCAGATCATACCCTGGCCACTCCTAGCCCAAATAGCAGCAACTCACGCAAAATCACTTTGAGTGGATGTGGTACACCAAACACAAGTACCAAGAAGTATACCTGGTCTTGAAGCACGCACAGCCCACTCTCAGTAATTCATGACCCACAGGGTCTAGCTCCCTAACACTCTCATCACAGAACATCTTGAAATTCCAGGCAAGGCATCATTTCATGTGTAAATACTTCCATCTCTTTAAATAAGTCGTCATCCTTCTAAAAGAAGGGGCAAGCAAGCCGCCCGAGCATCTGTCTTTCCTGTAGCATGCCCCACTGCTCTCTCTGCTCAAAGCACTCTGTACTCTGACCTTTATGTCCTGTGTTTCTACTTTTGCTCTCATCCCTCCAATCCCCAACAAATGAGGCCTGGGATGTAAGTGCCCTCACTGTGTGTGCCTGCTGAGTGTGGTTCAGCGCTGGGCAGGTGTCCTTGAACAAAAAAAAAAAAAAAGAAAAGAGGCAGTGGGGAGTAGGCAGTCCTCAACCAGGGTCAGCTCTCAGCCAGGGCTGACAGTGGAGAAAGGACATCCATGTTGATAATCTTGTGTCATTTTCTTTTAGATGAAAGTCCCAGTGATGTGAATGAAAACAGTATAACCTGTCCTGGACCAAAGATACAGCACACTGGAGAGTAAGTGCTCCTTGCTGGAGGCCTTAGGAGAGTCCAGTGGTCAGTGTTTATCAGAGTAGGGAGGCCTTAACGGGGAGTTTAGTGGTCTGTGTTTGCCAGCTTGGGGAGAATCTGGGGTGTCCCCTCTGCTGTAGAGCAACTGTCTTCCATATGTGGGTTCGATTTCCTTTCCATATGTCCTGTTAGTGACCCTGGTGGTATTCAGGAATACAGACTCTGCTGGGGGCAGGATGCAGAAGACAATGGGTTGAGGGTTCAAACCTGCATTTGAATACCTCCCCGGTTCTTAAGCTCCTGGCCGCTATGACATGCAGGCCTCTTGTGACAGTGCTCAACTGTCACCATCACTGCAGAGGTTGACTCTTTATGCTTTGGGGAGTAGTTTCTCTGCCTACCTGTCCACTCTCAGGGAATCCCTGCGATAGAATTTCAGCATCATTACACTGAGGAATGATGTGTGCAACGGTTTGAGCAAACTAAATCTCCAGGGCTCTTCCCATCACCCAGTCTCTTTTCTGTGCATTAGGGATGTTTCTCTTCAAGTCAGTCTGAACAATGGCATCTCCTTCATTGGGAACAAACTCATTATAACCAGTACCAACTGCTGGAGTACTAGGGTAAGTTCCCAAAGAGGAGGCCTATCCACATAGAGATCAAAGGACAATCCCAAAGGGGCGGTGTGGGGGAACCCAAAAGTAGCAGTGAACACTATGTTAGCTAGTCTGCAGCAGTTTCTAGAAAAGCCACCTGCAACAAGGATGTGTCTCTCTGCCAGAGATTGTCTAGGACATGTAGGTACACAGCCCTCCACGTGGATGTCCCAGGCCCAGGAATCCAGTGTTTCTACCAGCAGTAGCCAAAGATGTGTGCCAGTGAATTGGATCCCCAGCAGCTGATATGGACCCAGATTTACTCAGGCCTCACCCCCCACATCCCCCCACCAACCTTCTTGATGACCCCTGTCATTTACAGTATCCTCAACCTCCAGCTGTGTCCCCTCTCCCTAGATGCCCCTCTGTGGGCTTACTATCACCAGCAGGGCATCCTCTCCCACTTTGATAGGGTGAAGCTGTCAGGCATGTGGACTGCTCAGATCAGCCAGGGCCCCTGAGGAGGAAAGTGCTGCTCTTCAAGTACAACCTCTCTAGTTCCACATCTGTCTTCCAAGCGCCTGAGTGTAGTTTAGTGTGGGAGGAGTATGCCCAGGAGAAGGAGCTTTATGTCCACTCATGACTATTCTTAAGTTCCTATCAAGTTTCAGAGGGAGGAGAAGTGAGCTTCTTGTGAGGAGTTGGGAGGCACAGAGATCTCGATGCCTTAGAAGGTGGACCCTCATCTCCAGGCCCTACCTCTTTAGTAGCTCAGCCGCCTGGCCCTTTCCCAGGGATCTCATCACCTACAGACTAGTATACTGTGGCCAAGGCCACAGTGAGAACCGCCATCCTCAGACCATAGAAGATCTTGGGTTCGGATCTCTTAGATTCCGAGCTGGGAACAGAGGAAAGGTAGGCTGCTCTCTGAGGACCAGCCTGGGCCGCTAACCCCACTGTAGCCCATTGTGGGGAGGCAAGCTGGGTGAAGAGAGCTTGTGTACAAATAGGAAGCAAGGGGTGGACACAGGGAAAGAAGCCACTGGTGCTATCAGCCACAGGGAGGTACAGCCAGAGACACAACCAACCAGCCACTGAAAAAAGACCCAGACAAAGTCAGCGCTACTCCCAACCAGGCATCACAACGTGCCACGTTCAACTGGACCTGGCTGATGTTCCTGCCAGTCTTGCTGGTGACTCTACTCTTGCTGTGCTGCAGTTGGAAGCTTTGCATAAAGGTAAATCCCTGCAGCCCACCACCTACCCCTTTGCCCTGGCACCCGCACACATGTCCTCCCTCCAAGGATCAGTGTCATATGCCAGCACTATAATCCAGCCTGCTGGTAAGTTACCATACGTTCCAAGGTCCCCACATCATCCAGGGGAGGCACAAACTCTTAGTATTAAATACCCAAACTCTAGACCAGCCTGGGTTCTAGGAAGCCTCCAGCCTAGCTGACACAGAAACTCAGTTTGAGATGCTTGGCCTGTGAGCTAAGGCTGGCTCCAGAAAGAGACCATCCAGCACCCTAGACCAGGGCAATTGTGGATCAGCTACACATCCACAGAGTTCATATGGACCAAACCTCATAGGTGTCTGTGGATGTCAGGACAGGACCCCTCATGAAGGGCGAGTGACCCCATATGCAGTGTGATGCCTATCAGGCAAGATTAGGAACTCCTAGGGCAGACCTACCCTTCCATTCATGATATACGGGGGTATATCATGTACAGCTCCACACTGGACTGCAAAGGGAGGGAGACAAAGCAGAGCCATCTTCCCCCATCAGGAACTTCAGTCACTGTTCAGGATTGAGGGTGAATACCAGTCATTAAGAGATGGAACCAAGGATGACAGTAGCTATAGCATCCTGGGGACAGGGTGGGAAAAGACAGAGGAGCCGGTGAACTAGGATGGAAGGAACCCTCCAGAGAGCCAGAGAAGGAACAGGATAGTGGCTCTGGAGACAGCATGCAGCACAGAGCTGTCAGGACCCATCTCCTCCCAGGGGCACAGTGAACAGAGAAACCTGGGGACTAAACTAAAGAGAGGGTGAGGAGATTGCAGGAGGTATGGGGAGTCTGAAAGACTGAGCTTCTGCCCAGGGAAAGAATGAGTGTGAGCTCTGCCTTGGGTGGGGCTGGGACAGGTGTGCAGCACTTCAGCCATAGGCCTCTCCAGGGACCGGCACCTTGGTTCAGATTCCTCTCCTAGACAGGGATGTGGCTGCCTTGGGCCAGGTAGAGCCTAAAGGACATTGCACCACAGGCCCTGGGCACCCACCCAGGTACACACTCCCAGCTCATGTCCCCGCTCCAAGCCAGGGTCCCCTTTGTCTGCAGAGCCCACCTTACCCACTCCAGCCCACCTCTATCTGTTTCATGTTCCAGCCTAAGGAGCCGCCACCACCACCTTCCCCTCCCCCACAGCCAGAGAAGGTGAGTTTGGGAGGCTGGGGATGCAGGGAGGTGACACTGTACACTGACTTTAAAGAGGTGTCATGAAGGTTGAGCCCAGACTATCTCACTACTTTGGCAGTGAAGGGGGGTGGGATGCAGATCAAAGATTATATGGGAAAGCTATGGGATTCAAAATAATGTTACCCAGACAACACCATTGCCAGACTCACAACATTTCCCAGCCAGGGCTTTGGTAGCCCAGTCAAGCACCTTGGCAAACTGCTCTAGCATATGCAGCCGTCTATTGCTGAATTGGTATATTTCAGTGGCTCCTGTAGTACTCTCTGTAGACTGCAGAGGTCAAAAATGGGCTCTTAGTATATGTGTGAGATCCAGGTCTCCACCTCCAGGCTCAGAGACCTTGGGCTTCTTTTATACTTGTCTCCATCATCTGCTGGTAGGGCCAAGGGCTTCACTAAGAGCAGCCTAGAGAACCCAGGGCTGGGGAAGATCAGGATATCCTAACTGACCCTGAGCTCTGAGGGATATCCCCAGGTGAGCACAGGGACCAGATGAGGAAATGACTGTGCCTTCTTTAGGGTGGGGACCAGAAGAGGTAATGAAAGGCTGGGACAGACAGAGCCTACACCTGGGCCTGGGCTGGGGTAGAAACAGCTTCCCTGTCTATGTGGGACAGGGTTGGCTGCAGAGTAACCTGGGAGGTCTCCTCTGTGAAGGCCAGAGCACAACCTCCAGGCTAGGCTTCTGCCAGCAAGAGTGGCCTCAGGAGAACCAAGAAAACTGGATGTTGGCACTTCAGGAAGCTCAATGTCTACAAACCAGAAAGGCTTTGATTATTCTTTTCATGACTGACCTCCCCAGTAGGGATGCCTTCTGTCCACTGCATGACCTTAGCTGACTGACCCCACACTGCAGATGCTCTACAGGGGATGCTGTACCCTGCCCATGCAACTGCAACAAGACACAGACCAGTTCATTTCACTTCTAGGCGCCAGAAGAAGAGAGCCCTCCTGAATCACCACCAGCTCCTTCTCCTGCTCCTTCTCCTGCTTCTCCTCCAGCCCCATTACCTGTCAACACAAACCCTACTGTGATTGTTGCCTGCTGTGGCTGTGGGAACAGAGGCATGCAGGTGACTGGGGGATGGGCAGGCTGTGACCTCTAGGCTTAGCTGGGGAGGGCAGGCACAGCCAACCATTACCACAAAGGTCTGAGTGTGGGGGCAGATAGAGGACATGTATTGCTTTGTGTCGGAGGACACCTGGATCCCTGTCTTCCCCCAGTGGCTAGAGAAGAGTGTGCACAGAGGGCTCCACAATTGCTTGCCTCCCTCTTTTGCAATGTTCAACTGTGTCCCATCTTTGACGCCACCCTTAGTCTGAGAATGAATGAACCAAGATGTATTGGGTGTGTTATGCAAGGTTGGATACAATAAAATCAGAAAAGACCAGTCCTGGGCTACCTCCTGTCCATGGAAACTGGTCAAATACCAGTGGCCCTGGCCAGCCTAGATCAAAGCTTCTTTATAAACAAGTCAAAGAGCTTATCTAGTGGTCCTGGTGCCCTCTGAGTTACAGCAAAGAGTTACAGGCTGAAGGGAGTTGACATGTGATGTGTTGGAGCAGCGGGTCGAGTCAGAACATACCACACTAGGCCCAAACAGTTCCACATGTAAGAGTCCCACATATATATGGGTTGTGATGTAGCAGCCACAGGTAAAGGTGGGAGGTGAGCCCAATGGATTCTGGGAATATGGTGGCTGTTGCCCTGGCAACAAGTCTGTCGACCCGCCCATGTATTGCCACAGGCTTTGGATGTCCAGATGCTAACAACATGGAGGTCTTAAAGAGCTTCACTGAGTTTCTTGTGTGGGATTGAGCCCCAGGAGGCAAGTTGCCATTCCTCTGAAGCCTCCCTCCTAGGAGGTCCAGGCCACCCCAAAAAAGGGGGAAGACACATAGCAGTCCCAGGCCCCAATATGTAGCTCCTACAAGGACAGAGCAAAGGGAGAAAGAGTCCCTGTTTCCCTCCTGGTTTTGTAGTCTTCCACCCTGCTCCATCTCTGTCTGTGGTGAGCCTGTGGCTTCCTCCTGAGAGCCCTACCAGTCTGTTCCCTACCTGTGAGCTACAGAGAAACCAACTCAGGTCTCCTGAGAGGAAAATGGCTGCTGCCAACGGCTTGCCCCACCCTCTCCTTAGGGCTCAAGGAGTCTACAAGGCTGAAACCATGAGGTTCTCTACAATTAGGCCTGAGTTGTTCTGACCTCTCCAACCTTCCTCAACCTTAGCCTGGCCCATGGTTCCTGACCCTTATTGAGACATGGGCCTCTGGCCTACTTGACTAATATGGCCCAAGTTCAGGCTTGTTTCCTTCCCCCAGGCCTTCTAACCAGACAGAGCCTTCACAAACACATAGCTCCCCTGGAGGCCTCTGATTATCACCGCACACCCCTCGAACCTCCAAACTTCTCCAAAGCCAGAACCTGGCACATCTTCCCACTCAAAATACTGTTTTGTTCCCCAATTGTCCTCGATTCACTGTGTTCAACAATGACCACTCTGGACACCCAAGTCTTTAGACTCCTCTCTCGGGAGAGGATGTATTTTGTGGTCTTATGTCTATGCTGACAGAATTCTAGGTAATTGGACCCCGTGTCCCTGAGGGGCCAGCTGCCATGACATCCTGCTTGCTCACGATCACATCTGCTTTTCAGGGAAACCTGGACAAATGCTGCAGCTACTTTTACCCAAACTGCCACCAAATGCCATTGGTTTGGTGTCATCCCAAGGTGCAGGTGAGCCAGACAGAGGGAAGCCCCAAGGCACTTTCAAGTTTATGGTTTTGCAATTTAATGTGAGCCATGTAGTGGGTGTTAATTGGGACTTCTAGGTCCCCTTCAGGGAGGCAGTGTGACATAAGTTTGTAGTTCACAAAGTAAGCTGTCAACTGCTACACCCACTACTGGGATGAATAAAGGTGTCATCTGGGAATTGTTTAGGGCCGGGACTCAGCAGGGCTTCAGGACATAAAGCTTCCTGCAGGCCAGGCAGCCTATCATAACACTAGCCCCAGCTCATTTGGCAGGCTCAGTCAGCTTTCTGCATGGAGACAGTCTGGGATGTTTCACCTAAGGGGTTTTCTGCCTGAGCAAGGGAGAACCACCTAAGTGGGAACCCACTTAAGAACAGTTTGGGGACCTTGAGCCCAGCCTAGCAGCAAGAAGCTGGGGCAGCACTCAGGGTTCCTGCTCAGGCCATCTCCCACTACAGGACATGTCACTCTTCCAGAAGGCCCCTTCAGGCAGAGTCTCACCCCAGACCCTCTTTCTGGCAGTCAACAAAAGCAACAGGGATAAGTTCCTGGTAGAACAGAGGGTGCCTCTGCCTCGCTCTTAGAAACAGGGAAAGGCTGTTTCTAAGCTCCTCTTCCTGCCTGGGAATGACACCCCCCCACTCCCCACCCTCATGCCCCCCCCACACACACATGAGGACTTGAAGGGGTCTCAGAAAGTTAATACACCTGCACAGTGATGGCCTGGTCTTGAATTTAGAGAGACTGCTTCCTAGAACCTCACCTAGCTGTTTGCTTGTTCCAGTTAATTTGCATGTTTTTGTGCCCCAACAACTCATAACCCAGGAAACTGTTTGGAAGTTTTAGATTGAGCACACACCTGGGCATTATTGTAGTAGACAAAAATTGTTTTGGGGGTTTTTGCTCACCCCTGCTGGAGCTTCTTGGAGCCTGGCCCTCATTTTATCCTCACAAATGCCTCAGAGAAAACTATAACTTCCATTTAAATAGACCTGTTCTAAGGACTTCCCATAAGCTAATGATTAGCAGCTAGAGACCCTGCAAAGTTAAGAAACCTTTCAACAGTCACAGTCAGGAGCCGACCAGGCCAGCACCCTCCGGCCTGGCTCCAGGATTTTTATTGTGTGTGTGCCTCCTTCTCTGTCCTGCTGTCTTCACAGTTGGAAAAACTGAGGCATTGGCATTTAGTTTGGGACTCAGCGTGGCAAGGCTGATGGGTGATGCAGCAGTTCCAGACCCTGTCCCAGGTCTCATGGTGTCAGAGCAATGAACAGAAACATTTGGATGCTACATCTTATAGTATAAAGCGTTGATATATGCAAAATGTTTATTAATATTCACATTGCATGGGCCTTAAAGAAACCACTTAATGCCCAACATTTAGAATGTTATTTGTTCTTGAACTTCAGAAATAAACAAGATAGGAAAGAGTCCAACTATTTACAGACATATGTAAACAAACCAAATGGAAATAAGAATGTCTTAACTATCCAGAGGAAGCAAAATAATTAGGCCTGGAGAGCCAAGAGTGAATCCACCACAAACAAGCAATCGTGAGGTCCTTTGAGGTCTTTGCAGACATATTGTAAGTTCACAGAAACCAGAAAGACTGTTGTGATAATACTAAAAATAGCTTGTAGAAAATCTTTCATGGCCCCGAAGGCAGATGCCAGGTTCTTTAAGGCAACTTATTTAAAACAGTAGGGTCAAAGGGAGCTTTACTGATTCCAACTTAATCAACAATCAGAGAATTCATCTGAAAATAATAATGTACTCATGAATTTCAGGGCCCTGCAATGAGAATCCCACATCCTGTAGCAAGTTGTGTACACATAAAAAGAGACAGAATAAAGGGAAACTTTAAAGGCCAAATTAGAAGGTTCATACAAGTTACTTTGGGGCAGTAACCTTTGGCCACAAGGAATCTTAAAAGAATATGAAAGGGCCAAGAACAAAGTTGACAATGGCACCAGTTCACCTTTGAACAGGCTATTAATCGGTAGGTGTCCTTGAAGACTTGTTAAAGGGATTTAAAAGGCATTGAATCCTTAGGCATCTGGGTTATGGGTTGCTATGGAGTTGCTGTGTATAGACAGCCATGGATGGTGTCTTTTTGGTGGTCTTTGGTCAGTGTGGTCCTAGCAGTGTTTTGTGATAGTGTGTATACATAAATGAAATTTCCTCCTTCATAAATACTCAGCTTTCCCTATTTAATTTTGGTTTATATTAAGGCTTGACATAAGCAATTCCATGTTGATTGTGATTTGATTTGATTCAAAGGAGCATCAACAAGGCTGGCACTGTCAGTTGAGTCCCGATGTGTCCTGACTTCGCTGCCCTTAGTCAGACAACTTCAGCCTTTGGCCCAATTCCAGTGACATCTCTGTGACCTTTATTTTTTTATTTTTTATTTTTTGTCCTTCCTCCAGGGAAGATGTCCCAGCTTCACTGTCATGAATCCCAGCTGCTCACGGGCCTCCCGCCGCCAAAAGCTCTGCCCTTGTTCCAATAGGGATTATTTTCACCTTGCAGAACCACCATACCCCACAAGGATTGTCCTTCAACCCAATGAGGAGTGTTTCAACATCACACAGCCATGCTGTAGCCCAAACATCCGCTTTCAAACTGGCCAACAAAGTCTCCCAGTTGCACAAACTCTGTGCTCAAAGATATGCTCACCACCCAGTCAAGAGCAGCACACTTTCAACTCCCCACAGCCCTCAAGCCCAGTCAGGTATACCAAGTCTCCCGCCAGAATGCTGCCTCTGCTCCCTCCCCATACTCGACAATCTGTAGAATCCCTTTGTCACACCTATCCTTTTCCCCCAATCTCTAAAGGACTAAAATTCTAAGTTTAAGAGGCTTTTGTTTATTGCATTGGACATGTGTAGCAGGTCTTAGATTGTAGAGAGAAAGCTCTGGTTTGCTGCTGATCAGCAAGCTCCACACCTAGGGATGCTCACAGTCTGAGGTAAGATCATGTTGCATGTACCAGGACAAAGCTCTCTGGTCCCACTTCCTACCAGTCTGTCTTCATCTATCTGCAAAGGCTGGGACAAATGGGATCTTCCACAAAGGTCTCTGTGGAACAGCCCCTCCTAATCTTTAAATATTCTCCTGAGTCCCTTTCCCTAAGTTTTTTCAAAGACAAGTATATTTGAATTTTTCATCTGGATTACATGCTCCAGGTTTCCTTTTTTTTTTTTTTTGGTTTTTCAAGACAGGGTTTCTCTGTGTAGCCCTGACTGTCCTGGAACTCATTCTGTAGACCAGGCTAGCCTCGAACTCAGAAATCCGCCTGCCTCTGCCTCCCAAGTGTTGGGACTAAAGGCATACGCCACCATTGCCCGGCCTCAGGTTTCCATTTCTTAGATTCTTGAATTTTGATTGTGTTCTGGGAGGAAACAGAGCCTCTCCTGGAAGCAAGACTTCTCTTTCTAGATATGGCAGGCATTTCCCATGCCCAAGAGAGCTTCTGAACTTTACTGCATCAGGCAAACTTCACCTGTGTGCCCTCTAAATCAGACTTCAACAGGGCTGAGTGTTCAGGCACCCAGCACATGCACCACAGCTGTGTGTTCCCATAGAGACCAGGAACACCAGGATGAGGACCTAACAAAGGGCCCCAGGATCTTCTGAAGACTCTCCAGAAAGGTCATGACACGGGTTATCAGTTGTACCAAATCTTGATAGTTAATTAAATGGCAGCCTTCTACATTCTCCATTATACCAAGGCATTGTACTTGAATTTCTCTAAGGCAAAGACAGGTGGAAATATGCCACCCCTTGACTTGTAAATGGTATGGATGGAATCCATGGCTCATAATAGCTATACCACCCCTCCAGGTTTCCAAAATGAATGCTATGCTGGAATGCCTGACATTATGTGAGGGGTTTTATGTGGACTTTTTCTCTTCGTTGTAAAACCTTGACCTTCAAAGCACCCACTCAAGGTCTTTCTGTTCCTTATCTCTACCCCAACTTCCCTGCCTTGTCCTGCACTTAACTGTCACGGCTTGAGCTAAATAGCTTTCACCCGGATGGGATCTAAGCCTCTCTCACCCTTCCAGTCCTCTCCCATTTCTGGCAGCTGTTTTCTACTGTCCCTCAAACATTTCCTATGGGAGGAGTAAGGACAAATTGGAACAGAGGTTGCTGATGACAAGGTACGAACTCAGATACCCCTGCCCCTCTCCTATTGCCGAAGACATGTGCTGCAGCAAAACTGTGACAGGTACAGTTGGAGCGCATCAGTCTGGCTTGGGCCTTAATGACCAGACCTTGTGCCTGCAGCCCAGGACTCCGTCACTACCTTGTGGAGCCCCACCCTTAGCAACAGAGGCTGGTCACTTTTTAAAAAGATTGACTGACTGATTGACTGACTGATTATGTATAAAGTGTTCTGCCTGCATTCCAGAAGAGGGCACCAGATCGCATTATAGATGGTTATGAGCCACCATGTGGTGAACTGAACAGCGGAGGAGCAGTCAGAGCTCTTAACCTCTCAGCCATCTCTCCAGCCTGAGGCAGGTCACTTCTGGTGAGACAGCTAGAACATCCAGAGAGAAGAGGCAGCCTTGATTTATAGGATGCCCTTCCTCAAGGCTTGCACTTGCCCCTGGGCTGTATGGCTCAGAACTTCTTTTATAATCTCTCATCCTGGACCCCGTTTGGGCTCCTTGAAGCCAGGAGAGTCCCTCACACCTCTAGCAGTGACAGTGCATTGTCCCTCTACAAGTTCAAGCAGGCACACGCACACCTTCACACTCAGCAAGAGCTCCTGCTCACACAAAACAGAGGTCTTGGTGCCCTTGCTCCATCTCTTTGTCTCTGCACCAGGACTGGCCCAGCATATAGAAGTCTGGATGGCAAAAAAGATAACCCATTGAAAGCCTCTCCCTCTCTCCTCCCTCCTCTCTCTTATCTCTCCTTTCCTCTGCCTCCCCCTCTCTTTCTTTCCCTCATTCTTTTTTCTCCATCCCTTTTCCTTTTCCCCATCCCTTCATTCTGTTCTGTACTTCACATTCCAAACCTGTGAGAAATGAGTGGCTATTGGTCACGTTTATTCGATGGGGTTCCCCCGAGAAGCAGAAATGGATCCGCGCGTGGGATAGAGAAGAAAGTGCTAATACTAATGTGTCTGGCTCATAAAGTTAGAAAGAGGGAGAAGTCCTAATGTCTGTCCTGGGGAGGAGAGAGGGAACAACAAACACAGCCAGTTTCCTGTGTCCAAACCCCTAGAATACTTGTGTGTAAATCCCTGTTCTCGAGTGTGGCATGAGGCCACAGGGAGTCACGAGGTCATGAAAGCAGAACCTTATTAGTGGAATTCATGGCTTAAGGTGCCATCTGTCCTATGAGAAGACAATCAGAGGCACTGCAGAGCTACAGAACTGTGGCAGACACTCGTCCACCTTGACGTTGGACTTCCCCCTCCAGAGCTGTGAACAGTACACTCCCATTGCTTGTAAGCCACATGGTTTATGGTAGTTTGTTATAGCTACCAGGTTGATTAGACCCAATGAAAGCAATGGGTCTGGAGTGACATCCCCCACCCCCACCTTTCAGCACTGGAGCTTCTAAAAGATGGCAGTGTCTCTGAATAGTGGGGTGGTAAAGGAAGGGAAGGCAGGCAGAAGTCGGGGATTATAGAGAAGTCACCTACATTTTAACCAATACCATGGGGTAGCTAAATATGACCAGGCCCAGACACCCAACCCCACTATAGGGACCTGAACTGAAATATCCATGCAGGCTGGACCTGGGTGACATGACAGCAGCCATGGGACAGCTGGCTGGTGCCTTCTTAGCCATAAGACTTTTTCACAACCCTCTGGAGGAGGAGAGTCCCCAGAAGAAAAGTACCCCCAATAATAAAGAACCCTATTTCTTTCTTGAGTCTCTTAGGTAAAACAGAAAGCTTGCTAACACTTCCCAGGCCACATCAGAATGCACCCCCATCCTGCAGAGGCAGACCCCTTTGTCAGCTGATGAATGCCCACAGGAATGGAGGTTAATCTTGAGGCCACAGACTAAGCAGGTGTTCCCCAAAGCACTCTTCATCATGGTGAGGAACCTGACCCAATAGACTCCCCATGAGTGACTGTCACATCACATACTTCTTTCCTGTTCTCTCCCACCCACTTTCCACGTCATCACTCGGAAGCCAAGAGCTGTCCCGGCAGAAAAGAGCCCACCGCCATGTACCCACCCAAGCATAGCCTCCCGCCGCGGCAGAGTCCCACACCTGCCTCTGGCATGCTAGGGCTGGGGCCAGGCAATGGGGAGACGGTCCACTACTTATGTTCAAGAACCAGGGGCTGGTATGTGAACTCACCTCTCAGAGACCACAGTTGCATGTACAACACCTGCACAAGTTCAAGCCAAGGGGGAGAAGTGAACACAGACCCCCCGCCTCTAAGAAGCTATCTGTGTCTGATACCCACTGGCAAAAGAAAACAGAAACATCACTTTTCTCCAATGGAGTCTCACTAGGTGTATTAACACATTTTGGTGCAAGCCACACACAGGGAAGTACTTGGCAAATATAATACAAACTCAATGATATTTTTGTAGATATTTTGTCTCATTTTGCTTTGTTTTGTTTTTTTTTTTTTATCT
>NW_022196915.1:20750146-20755372 GCF_008632895.1 Mastomys coucha
TGTTGGGGTTTTGTTTTGTTTGCTTACTTGGGTGTTTAAAGGGAAAGAGAAAAGCATATGATGTTGGATAGGTGGGGAAGAGGGTCTGGTAAGAACGGGGGAGGGGAAAACATGATAAAATATATCATATGACATTGTTTTTCAATTAAAAAAAGAAAGATGGGTCTGTATTGTCAACAGCATCGTTGCTACATTGGTTTTCCTGAGCTGCCTTGACTGAACACCTCAAACCAGTACCAAGCACCTCAAACCAGTACCGAGCATCTCAGGCCAGGCTGCAAGGTCGTGAGAGGAGACATATCATCTCCTTGGACAAAGGAGGGAGTAGTGACCCTGGGCTCAGGATCCCTGTGGTAGTTTGGGCATGACAGGCACCAAGGGTAGAAGACCAAGCAAGGTTTGGCTCAGGAGCCTGGGTTTAACGCAGGAGTCCCAAATTCAGAGATGTAATTCCTTGTGACTAAAATTTCTACAACTTTCTTCCATGTTTTCCTGTTGTCTGGGGGTGAGTTGAGCCTCTCAGGAATGGAACCCAGAGAGCTACGGACCTAGCGGGACTTGCCAGGTAAGAGGCCAGGGCTCAGTTTATGAGGTGGCCAGAGGGCACATTTGTTGAACATCTTGTTGAAGTTGTGCCCTGTGGATAGAGGCTACTGAGAGTAGCTCCTGTATACCCCACACCCCTGCTTAGGGCCATTCTGCCTTGGTAACCTCCCAGGTTGTGCGTTCTGGGCCTAGGCTGTCATCCTGAGGTCTAGGGAATGAGGGTGAGGGAGCTGTTAATGCTACACTATTCCACAAGGTGGCACCAAGAGCTTACATTTGTCCACTAAACCACTCTCTAAGTTCGGCTGGATAGGCCAAATATAGTGCAGACCTTTGCCTCGTCGGTTAGCTGATTTTGTCTATTTCTAATAGTTAGAACTACATTTCCCTTTTTGTAGATGTTTCTTTGAAGTATCAAGAGTCTGACAATACCTGAAGCACTCTGTCCCCAAACCACACAGCCCCCAACCAAAGAGCCACTTCCAGTCCTGCACAGCAGAGAGACACTGGGACCCATCAGCTCTGAGCCAGCTCTGTCCACTGTAGAGGACTGACCAATTGGAGTTCTGGATTCTCCACAATAAGTGCCCATCAAAGAGGCCTGACTCTCCCTTTCTCCCAATATCTTCTATCTCTTTCTCATTCCGGGAGACTTGGAGACTTGGTTCACATACCTGTATCCCAAAGCCGGGTAGTATTCAGAATACCACAAGACCTACGGTATTCCGTCAGGTGTGGTCAAACCATCCCTCGTGTTATCTTCCTCCCACTCCCTCAGCCAGAGCTTGAACCTGGCCATCCACTAAATATACAGCTCAGATATCCTTTTATCCGCTCCATGAAACCTTCCAATTTGTACAAAGTGTAAATAGATACTCCCATCCCATAATTTAAGCTCATTTTAACCTTCATGTCAACTACACCTTCATTTTCTCTCCAGTACCACCCCTGAGCCAGGCTCACAGCCTACTCTTATTCCAACAAGCTAAATGTCTCTTGTTTACCCCCCAAGATCCCTACCTCATCTTATTTTAAAACAGTCTCATTCTATAGCCTAGGTTGACCTGGACTCACTATATAGCCCAAACTACCCCAGTCCCACGACAACCCTAGTAGCTCAGCTTCCCAGGAGTTGAGCTTATACAGTGGCTACCAGTGGGAAACAAACACTGCAGATGCTTGTCTACCAACTGCTCACATAGGCTGATGTTTACCAACTTAGCCAAAGCCCCCACACTGAGCACAACTCACCAATGCAGAATTCAGCTAAAAGCAGGGGATCAGTTTTCCAAGTGTCAGAAAATTTGTTAGGAATATTATAATCAAAGAAACTTGAAGCCAAATTATTGGATGATTGCTTAAGGAAGTAGGGCCAGGCCAGGAGTGGTGGTGAACACCTTTGATCCCAGCACTCAGGAGGCAGGAGCAGCAGGATCTCTGTGAGTTCCTGGCCAGCCTAGTCTACAGACTGAGTTCCAGGTTAGCCAGGGCTGTAGAGAGACTCTGTCTCACAAAATAAAAATACAAAAGAGCAAGGATCTTGCATAAAAGGATGAAATGCCAGACTTTAAGCTTGAATCTGCATCCCTACAAGCCAGAACTAGGGAGGGCTGACCCTACCCCAATCCCTAAAACAGAACCAAAAACCTCATCGGCACCCAGGACATACCTCAGAAGGCCTCCTGTCATGGAAACTATGGGAATCCACTGATCTGAGCTGGAAGAGAGATTTAAAAAAAAAAAATTTTCAGCCACTGCCGCTGATAGAGTTTAACAGGTTTCAGGAAAGCCACCTCTAGAGTCCCCTTACCCACCTATAGTACTGGGGCCTATGGGAAATTTTTCTTGCAAAAGAGGATGCAAGAGGGGGAAAATTCTCAGCATCTAAACAAGGAGAGTCAAGAAATAAGATACAAGAAACAAAGAGATGGCTCAGCGGTTAAGAGCACTGACTGCTCTTCCAAAGGTCCTGAGTTCAAATCCCAGCAACCATATGGTGGCTCACAACCATCTGTAATGAGATTGGGTGCCCTCTTCTGGGGTATCTGAAGACAGCTACAGTGTGCTTACATATAATAAGTAAATCTTAAAAAAAAAAAAAAAAAAAAATCTAGGCCGGGCAGTGGTGGCACACGCCTTTAATCCCAGCACTTGGGAGGCAGAGGCAGGTGGATTTCTGAGTTTGAGGCCAGCCTGGTCTACAGAGTGGGTTCCAGGACACCCAGGCTACACAGAGAAACCCTGCCTCGAAAAAAAAAAAAATCTAGTGCCAGTCTAACGTTAGTATGGTGTTCATATTTTTTCTTCTTACAGCTATGTATGCTGATCACAGAATTGTGCTTGCTTCAATAAACAAAATTTAAGATGTGTTTTAAAATGATGAGATGAGAAGCCAAGAATGGAGGAAAAAATAGAACAGTCTGGAAAAGGCAGAGTTTGAAAAGAGTGAAAGTACTGTTTTGAAAGCGAATAGACTTCGAAACTGACTGTGGCTGGATGGAGCTGAGAAGAGCGTTGACTGTTGAGGGTTCGGCCCAGAAAATTGACTTTGGCTGTGGGAGACAGTGGCATCTGAGGACCAGGTGAGAGGCAGCAGTGTATGGCAGCTCTCCACCCTCAGTGGTCAAAGGTGACAGGAAGATGCCAGAGCAGAACACACAAACCCACAAGCTGGGTGTACTGCCTTTCTGGGCAGAACAAACAGTGGAAAAATCCATGGTGGAGCTTGCTATGATGGAGAAATCCAGAGGGTTTCGGCTCCAGAAGGCCTGCGGTGTGTGGATGCTAAAGGCAAGCTGGGCAGAGGCAGAGAATCACCCTGCTCAAGCTGCAGATGCCATTGCTCGGCCTCTATATGGGTCTATGTTCTGGGACCACATAGGTGTTCCCTTAAATCTAATATCCTGGGTCACTTATCTCTAGCCACCACTAGGGTTTCATGGACACCACATGACTATTCTAACCTCTGACATTTACCCCTCTTTGGCCGGATCTTCCTTCATCTCATTTAAACTATAGTTATGCTGAGTTTGACAGACCATCCAAGGGCCCCAAGCCCTTACCAAGCCCTCACTGGAGAACACATTGTACCATGCTTCCCACCAGTAGGGTGGGACCTTCGAGGAGAGCTGGGTGGAAGCCTTGTTGTACCGAGTTCTGTATGGCCAACATCCCAGATATCCTTTGATATCTGTGAGCCTCACCCAGTCCTAAACTCCACCTGCCTGCTTCCTCTTAACTCCTCAGTCATTTTCTACTGCAACAGGCCACTCCCTTTCAAACTACGAGTTTGTGCATGCCTCTCCCTCCTCAGTCTAAGGTTTGTGTGAATTACAATGAGCCTCGAGCCACACACTCTATCTCTTTACTCACACATGTTCTGGCCCATCGCACACAGGCTTCATCTGTACACAAACACCATGCCAAGGCCTCCTTTGGGCCTCTTCCACTTAACTAGCTCTTGTGACACTGCGTGATGTGGTGGAAAATCCTTTTTTTCTGAGCAGCCTAGCACCTCAGGTCCCAGGTTAAACAGACTTCTTGCCCTCCATTCAAACTAAATCCTATGCTTTCCTCTAATGCTCAGGAATATTTGTGCTCCTTCCCCGGGCTAAAAGGCACACAGCTGTACTGTGTGCTTGGCTCAATGTCTAAGTAAATTTCTGCCAGCCTCATTTTCTTGTTTGCATGACCCTCCTAAAGGTCAGCTAAATGGTAGGAAATACAGGATACAGTGAATTCCTCTATGAGGACCCCATCCAGTGTACATAATATCTCAAGTTCTATGTAACTCCATTGCTCAGTAAAGGAAGAATGTGGGCACACATCCAGTAGATAAGGGGATGCTATATCATACCAGGGGTGACATGAAGCTTAACTGAAGCTACATGGATGGATGGTTGAACCCAGAAATCCCTACAGAGGCTGGCACTTTTCTGGGCTAACTAAGGGCCCTCAACATTGCCACTCCTTCAGGGGACCCATCTCAGTCACCTGTACTGCCAGACTTGGGCTAGACCCTTCTGGTTCCAGAATCACTGGCTCTAGAAACTCATATGCATGTCCCTGTATGAAAACATCTTGATACAAACAAGCATGGGTACACACCAACCTAAAAATGCAGGGGAATCCAAGCTTCCAAAGGCCTGGAATGTGCCCTCCATCACTGTGTGCAGAGGCAGCTGGCACCTTCTTCCTGTCATGGCATTTCACAGCGCTGTCGCTCAATGGCTCTGGTAAGTAGCTGCATTCCCAGGACATGGCTACCTTCCTACTCTCTGCTTGCTGGCCCAGATCCATGCCTACCTATCCCTGCCCATGCCACAAGAAAGAGATGACAACCCTGTTTGTAGAACAAAGAACACTGAAGCCAGGGGTGTGAATGTTTAACATTTCACATCATGGAGCCATTCTTAAAGGGCCATTCTGTAACCTCAACATTTCACATCATGGAGCCATTCTTTTTTTTTTTTTAATTTTTATTGCATTATGATGAGAAAAGTTACATGATTTCAATTTATCTGAATTTGTTAACATTTAAAAACATATTTTAACTAAATAGAATTGAATCACATTCTTGTTTCCCTTTTGTACCACCACTCCTCTCAGAGACCCCCCCTTCAATACCTATAATATCTTTTTTGTCATATTCCTTAAAATTTATAAAATAACAATAAAAAT
>NW_022196915.1:20755851-20802026 GCF_008632895.1 Mastomys coucha
CTTGGAGGGTGGCACAGACATTAGGTAAGGGTAAGAATTTGGTTTATTAGCTGTGATAATTTGGAAAATTCAGAGAAAGAGTAATTTATCAAGTCCTCTTCTTCAAACTTAATACAAAAGTTACAAATGTCAAGCAAAGCATTCAGTGTCACTTTGTTGTTCTCTTACAAGCCACCTCCCTAGTTAATCGTCTATGTTTCTTTTGGGTATATAAATACTTTGAAATATATAAGCTGTTCTGAAAAACCACAGTATAGTGTAAAAACATGACATGGAGCCATTCTTAAAGGGCCATTCTGTAACCTCAACATTTCACATCATGGAGCCATTCTTAAAGGGCCATTCTGTAACCTCAGTGGTCCCGCAGTGGGATCTGAGCTGGATCATACAGACACTTGACTCTTCCGCAAGACAAGTGAGACAGCTTTCCTTTCCTGGTTCTGAAATGGACTTCTGTCATCAGGCATGGATTGAGGTCATCTCCTTCATGCAGAGTGACATGGACTGGGAAGCTGCCTATGGCTTCTTCTTGCTGGGTGGCCTGTGCATGGTGTGGGGTGGAGCCTCATATATAGAGTGCTGGGGACCCAGGCAACTGTAGCTTGCAGGTCCTGCTGCTGGTATGGGGGCAGTGTCAGCTGCCAGTTTGCTCTGGGCTTGTGCTATAGGCCTCCACATGGACCAGTTAGACAACTGGATGTGGAATCAGTGCCTAAGGAGGAGGCAGCCAGTACAGAAAGCCCGATGAAGCAGGGCTTGTCAGCACTGGCTGGGGCTGAAGACCCGGACATTAAAACCTGACCTTTCAGAAAGAAAAAGAAACATTCTGCAAGGCTTCCTTGGATTTAAAAGTCACTATGGAACTGTTCTCGTGAAGGCTGAGAGCCTTAGGAGCCTTCCTGGAACTGGGTGATTCTCCCAGAGGCAGCAGCTTCACACTGAAAGATAGCTAGGAGCTAGCTCAGTTAAGGGGTTGTGTAAGAAGAGCTGCGCTGAAGGACATTCGAACAAGAGTAGGAAATTCTCAAAATCGAGCTTCTTGGACTAGTTCTAGTCCTCCTGCCTGGAATTAGCATCTCCTACCTCACCCCCACCCCGTGGGAGGCAGCAGCCTCTCATCCCTTCACCCCATGAGAGTTGGTACACAGTCACTCTGTTGTCACAACAACTGTCATTTAAGCAAATTATCTAGGTGCTTGGGAACATTTCCCTCTAGCACAGGGAACTCATACCTGCTTCCTAGGCCTGTGACCATGACCCAAGGGTCCAGCATTACAAGATGGTAAAAGAGAGATTTAGACACAGTGCACCCCCAGGGGATGGGGGGTGACTGTTTCCGTGTCCTTTGCTGAACTCGCTGCACTGCTAATTCTGTAAAGATGGCAGTAAGCGGAAGGGCTGCATGTGGGGTTCCTCCTTTCTGTGACTGAGGTCTAGCCAACCTCAAGAAGCTACAGCCAGGTTTACTTTCAAACGCTACCTCAGAGTTTCCAAGCTATGTGACAGCCACAGCCCAAACATTTGCAATAAGTGATGTGATCCTCAGGGCAGGCCCGGACACTGCCCGGGCGGGGCCTGGGAGCCACGGGAGTGGCCCGAGCCAAGCAGAGCCTGAGGTGTCAGGGAGGGAGTGCTGGGTGCGGCTGGACCTGTGTACACAGCCACACCTACTAGCCGGGAGCAGATGTGTCCAGTCACTTCGTAGAGGCCAACTAGTGTTTCTTCATCTCCTTGTGAAAAACAGCAGACGGGATGGCCTGGTGGAAAGCCTGGGTAAGTTGAAATGATCTGGGGTGATGGGTCCCTACTCCATGTTGGGGGCAAGGGACGAAGAAAAAGTAAAGGCTGAACCTGCTAGGCCAAGGCCTGGTGAGGAAACTGGGAGGAAAAAAAAAAAAACAAAACTGCCCATGCTTAGAAAAGTTAAGGTTTGAAAAGTAAGACAGTTAAAAATAAAACAAGACAAAAACATTTAAAAGAGAGAGAGAGAGAGAGAGAGAGAGAGAGAGAGAGAGAGAGAGAGAAAGCTAGACTCAAGAGGGAGACTTCTGCAGGGGAAAAGCCACTTGATTGCTTCTGTGGATGCATGCAATGTGTGAGTTTGTGCTTGGAGAGACTCCAGCAAGCTGCTCCTTGCAAAGGTAGCAGGATGTGAAAGGCGCTTGAAGGTCCAGGAGGTTGACTTTGGAAAAAAATCGCCCTGTATGAGCATTTGAATGTTCTGAGTAGGTTGGATCTAGGTCTGGAGAAGGAGCCAGGATGGAAGGAACACCAAGGGACTTGAATAACAGGCCAAGGGGTTGGAGCTCGACTTTTGAACGGCAGGGAGCCACCTCTATACTTTAAACTGGAGAATACCCTGGGTGAACACAGCCATTGAAGGAACCCATCTGTACCAACAGCTCAAAGTATGAAAGGGAATAGACTCGTACCATAGAGCACCAAGCGTATTTTTACAAAACGGGGAGAAGGAAGAGTTGGCAGTGGGACTTAGCTCATGGGAGCCATGTATGGCTGAAACACCTCATGGGCAGGCACAAGGCCACATGTGCTGTGCACCTTCCTCATCCCGGCTGGGGCACTTTCAGAGGGAAAGCTGGCAATATGCCTAGTGCAGATGCGCACAGCAGGGATCTAAACGTTGGGCAGTTCCTACAGTCAGGTGCTGGCCAAAATAGGGGTAAAGGCCATCCTCTTGGGGACAAGATTGGGTTGGCAAGATAATGCTGGTACTCTGAGAACCTTCTGTATGGGGACACTCCTGTAGCCATCTCTCACAAGTGTCACTGGAGCCTTACAGCAACTCTAAGACAGTTGGCTTTACACACAAAGGAGGAAACAGAGACTCCCATACACTAGACAGCCACCACAGCTGCCACACTAGTAAGGGGTCAGGTCTGGGCAGGCTGAGTTCCTGAGGCACTCAGTCATCCAGGATCGCTGACCCTTGGGAGAGCTGACTCAGGGCAGCAAGGCCTCTGTATCTGTCCAGGCTGCCAGTGAGGACCAAATGTCCCCTGAGTACAAAGCCGGATTCGGTACAGGACTGGAGAGGTCGGAAGAGTGACAGAGAGTGTCTGCCTTCAAAGCAGGTTCTCCCTTTGTGGCTCTCTTGAGGAGGTAGTCAGTAAAGGGATCAGACATGCTTGCGGACAGAAGGTGTTCTAGACATAACATCCAGGACTGCCTGAATCGCCTTTCGCCTGGGAATGTGTCTGTCTTGACTCACCGGCCTTGGGGTGGCTCCATCAGAAGCCTGAGGCTGACATACCAGGGCCAGGATAGATGCCTCCTAATCTCCACTGTAGGCAATGTCCCATCTTTGGCACCCAGAATGCTGCTCTCTTTCTATAGAACCTTAGCAAGGGAAGAGAGATGGGCTTTTCAATGTAGTGATATCTGAGCCACCCCTGGAACTTGCTGACAAATACTGGTCCCTGAATGGTATGAGGGACACTCCTCAATGACTAGGTTTCTGAAACTAAGAAGTGAGAACTTAAATGCTCCCCACCCCACACTCCACAGAGAACCCACATGTCTATGGGTGAGGCTCTCTGCAGTGAAACATTCCAATAAAACCCAGTGTCTGGAAAAGTATGAATCATCTGTAGAGTGGGGGAGGTAGACAGAGCTCAGGTTTTGAATCAGGCTGTGGGTAAAGTGCCAGCTTACTGGCTAGGCCACCAAGCTCAGGCTCCTAGCCTATAAAACAGAGCATTAGCGCCTAATATGACTGCTGGAGAAGGTGACAAGCTGAATGACATGTTTAATGCGCTTTACAGAGACTGCTCAAATAGACTTCTAGTAGTAGCAGTGTGTGACCTCAGAAGCAAGGAGAGAGAGAGAGGGAGAAAGAGAGAGAGAGAGAACAGTGGGACAGCAGGACCCTTATGGGGAGATACCATTGGTGGGGACCTGTTGTGTATTTTCAGGATCTAATCTGAGGCTTGAGTGGAAGGATGGATAGATAATCAGTGTGGGGAGAAAAGGAAAGATAGGTGGAGGATACTTGAAAGGGAACTAAGAGAAAAGGAAGGGAATGGGGGAGGAGAAGAGATGGAAAGAAGAAGAAAGCAGGGTCGAAGAGGAAGGGCAGGCAGATGGCTGTAAGGACCATGTAGCCTGGGTAGAGAATTGGTGGATGGTTGAGCAAATGTCTGAGTTGGAAAGCAAGTGGGTGGATGTGGAACAACGGAAGAGCTGTGTCAACAGGTGAGTGAGCGACCAGATGGCTTTGACTAAAGTCTCCATCTGAAGGAGCCAGGTCTCCCTCATTCAATTCTTACCCCAAATCCCCTCCACTCTTTACCACCCCTTCCACTAAAACACATAGGTCAGAAGGGTTCTGCATATTAAGCATCTGATAAATTATGCAGAACACACATATAAGTGGACCATGCACATGCCCTGGATTGGAAGCTTCTAAGACAAGGGTTTGTGTACTTTGATTATCAAGTTTATTCCATAATCCATAGAACATCCTGCAGTTCTTTCTAAACTTAACCCTCTGCCCAGTATGATCCCATGGTCTTGCCAACCACCTGAGCTCTGGGGATGCTCAGCTTGTCTCCTGGCCTTCTGAACTATCCACACCTCACCACAGGGAAGACCAGAATAGGCTCAGAGCCTTCCTCACAAGCAGAAAACTATGTCCAGATGCCATATCTAGACACAAAGCCATTCCTTATGAGTTCATTTCCACCTATCCTGCTATACACGGTGCTGAAGAGAACTGTGTGTGACCAGTCTGCAATCTGCCCTCAGCCAATAGGTAGTTTCTTTTTACAAGCTCTGGTCCCAGCTGCACCGGTCTATTAGATAAGGAGTTGGAACACTCAGCCGTTGCCCTGCAAGGCTCCATCTGGTCTCAGAGCCCAAGGTCTCTTAGCCTAACAGGGTGGACTACATGGTAAGCCAAGAGATTCCCCTACTTTTCCTGTATTTTCCATGATGAGTAGGCCTATTTGCCTTGCAGGTTGAACAGGAGGGTGTCAGTGTGAAGGGTAGTTCTCATTTCAACCCAGATCCTGATGCAGAGACCCTCTACAAAGCCATGAAAGGGATTGGTAAGTTACCAGCCATGGCCTGGCTACTGGAGCCTCACATGTTCACATCCTCAGAAAGTGGATACCAGGGACAGTCAGGCACAGTGTCCCCGTTTTACTCTGAGTGACTTGGTTACTTACAGCATCACACTGGCTCTAAGGTGGGTGGCTGGTCCTTCCCAAGTGACAATGGCAGGAAAGGCCATCAGTCTGAGATTTCTCACCTTTAAAATGGCTGCCAGGACTCTGGACTCACTGGTTCCCTTCTGCCTCACAGCATAGGCACACACTTCCCAATCTGCCAGAGGAAGAGGGATTGGCACCAGGCCTGCTGTGGACATGGGATGGAAGTTTAGGTGTGGCACTGAGGCTAGGACTATCAGCCACATGGATCTTGCAGCTTGTCCTCTACCCCATGCTGGCAGATCAGACAGCCAACTGCTTCCCACACCTCACATGGCCATGAGTGGGAAGGAACGGGTTTACTCTAGGACTTGGTCTCACTCCAGGTAGGAGTCACCTCTCAGCTGACTCTGCCCAGCGAGCCGGGACACTAAACAGAACTGCCGTTCTCAGAGGGGCCAAGACTGCATCCTCACATACACTGCTTCCTGTGAAAACTTTACTATTATCCGCACTTCCAATATGAGCAAATGCAGGCTCCAGGAGATGAGCCTACTTGTCCATACAAGGCAGGATCTCAGACTCAGCAGTCTGGACTTTTCTGTGATATTCCTCTAATGTGACCAACACAAGACAAAGACTTAGGGTATCTCCCTTGGGCATGCTTCAAAGGCCTACAGCTGGTGTCCAAAGCTCCCTACCCTTGGTCATATGCTCTGAAGTCAAGCCTGAGCCACACCCAACACTATGTAAGTTGGAGATGGAGAACCAAGAGGTGCACTACCTGGATGTCTTATTTATGCCATGGAAATTGGACATTCGCAGCTCACCCCCTCTGTAGTCTTTTCTGATGCCCCCAGGGGTAAAGGGGATTCTCATACTGTACACTCCTGCAGGAACCAATGAGCAGGCCATCATAGACGTGCTTACCAAGAGGAGCAATGTGCAGAGGCAGCAGATTGCCAAGTCCTTCAAGGCTCAGTTTGGAAAGGTAAGCAGGGTGGGTGCTGAAAACCCCGCAGCTCCTCCCAGGATAGAGACATGTGCACAGGGGACATTGCATTAAAACAATACTTCATCTGTGGTCAAGTTTCCCTGGCTGTTCTGTTTTTTTTCTGGCAGACCTATTTATAGCTCCCAAGCCCGAGTCTGGCATTAGTCTTGCAATGGTCTAGCTCCATTTTTCCCTGTTCTCCCACAGGATCCAAAGCTCTCTCCAGCTTTGTCTGTCCCACTACCCGATCTGACCGTCCTCTTTCCTGCTCCCTGGCAATGCCTGGCTCCCTTCTGTCTCATAGCACAGGCACACACTTCCCACAGGCAAGTTACTTGCATGTTCCTCTCCTGCCTCTGGATATTGTAGGGGCACTCTGGCTACTCACAGGCCCTAGCCCAGAACCAGGAATTTGGAGGCACACGCTGAATGCCAGAAGTTTGTGCACAGGCATGTGGCTGCCTGGAGTCTCTCCCCCTGCTCACAGATTTAACACACACAAAAAAAATTATCAATGATGGAGTTTGAGTGCCCCCAAGTGAAACTTGCCCCCAAGTGTAATTCCCTTCCCTTTCCCCTCCAAGCTACACATTATCCTCTGTATTCTACATCAGAGAGGTTGAGGAATTTCCTAAGGTTCCAGAGATCTTAAGTGACAGACTGACAGCCCTGTATAAATCAGCTAGGTGTGGCCTGGTGGCTTCTTATAGTTATGTGTGCCCTTAGGAAGAGACAGGTTGAGACAGAATCTTGGAATCTCTTTCCTTCTCTCCCTTCTTCCTCTCTCCTAATCCCCTCTTTCCCTCTCCTCACTGAATCATGTAATGATAAGTTAAGCATAACGCTGCCACCCTCCAATCTTGCAGTCCTGAACGCAATGGCAATCCTATTTTCTAGAGTTTATTATGTGCCCGGTATTGAACTGTGTGCCGAGCTGTCACAGATCTGTGTCACCACACCAACAGGACAGAGTCCATGTGGGAAGAAGGAGTCCCCAGGCCAACCCTCACCTGCTGCCTGCATTCCCATGGGCTTAGAAGATAAGTCCTCTCAGCCTTTCTTTTTGCCTGTCTTAGGACCTCACTGAGACCTTAAAGTCGGAGCTGAGTGGCAAATTTGAGAGACTCATCGTGGCCCTCATGTACCCGCCATACAGATACGAGGCCAAGGAGCTGCATGATGCCATGAAGGTACTCCACTTTGCCATAAATTAGAATGGCTGCCTGGGCCCCAACTGACCTAATGAGCTTGCAGTGTACCCCAACAGCCACCCAGCAGCAGAGCTGACCAGTCACAATGAAGGTCTAAATCAGTACTTCTTAGAACAGGGTTGGACCAGCAGGAGTGCAGGGGAATTGGAAGCCCATCTCTGCAGTCTGAGCACTGTCCCTTGGCAGTCCTTTGCTTCACCACTCCTGTTACTCTCACAGATTAGGTGGGATTGGAGACCCAAAAGCCACAAGCATTTCCACTGAAAGGATACTCAGTGCAATCTATGCCAGGCATTTTACAGCTGTGACCTCTAAGGCCACCTTCAGGGTAGGCTTGCCTCACAATGAGTGTGCTTAAGGGTAGGAAGTTGGAGCCACCTAGGTGAGACCACCCAGCTAAAGAAGGAGAGCTGTGGTAGCTTGCCCCCAGTAGCTGTCCCAAGGAACAATGGCAGGGATTCAATATCACCCTCTAGCAGAAGAAGGCAGAAGAGGCAGTGGCCAAAGCTTCTAAGAAGATAGTGCGGGCAGAGCAGGAGACCAAGGGCAGAACACTCCAGAACATAGATGTTTCTGTCCCCAGGGCTTAGGAACCAAAGAAGGAGTCATCATTGAGATCCTGGCTTCTCGGACCAAGAACCAGCTGAGAGAGATAATGAAGGCATACGAGGAGGGTAAGGAGTTGCAAAGATGGTGGAGAGGAAACCTAGAAATGGCCTAGCCTATGTTTTGGCAACCTAATAGGGAAAAGGGAGTCAGGTAGTTCCCAAGGAAACTCAGCCAGAGTTGAAAGGATCCTTTGGTTTGGTAGGTCTTTTGAGGTAAGTCCAAACAAGTGCCCACATGTGCCAAATCCTGTGCCCAACAGTGATTGAGCATGGCTCAGACATGGGGAGAGTGATGTATGCCCAGCTAAGCTCATGTCCCTTAATGCTGTGGCAGTGCTGGGGAACAGAGACAGCAATGGACAAGACAGTACTTGCTGGCTGTACATGGGTTGACCCAGAACACTAGAGAAGGTCATCTGCTAGGTCCTCATTATGGTAGGGGGGCCCCACTGGCCAACTCTCCCATATAGTACATACATAGCCTTCCAGGCAAGCAAAGGCCAGCCAGTCCTCCATGTTGTGCTTCTGGCCAAGGGAGTCTAAAGGCTCTGGCTTTGCTCAATCTGGCAATAGAATGGTCTCAATCTGTGGGCTCTTGTCTGGCTCTCTGATCTGATTTATTTCTCCCTCTAGCTTGCTTGCACATTTATGTTAACATCTGAATGATTACCTAGATTGATATCTGCCACTTGGACATCTAAATGGTCTTTATACCTTCTGTGCCAAGAACTTGTCCTCCCATGTGAGAGGTGTGGGAAGCAGGTGTGGAGGAGGAAAGTGGACCCTGGCAGGCCCTGGGTCGCTCACTTTCCATTCCCTCTGGTTCTGTTTTCCTGCAGACTATGGGTCTACCCTGGAAGAAGACATCCAAGGAGACACAAGTGGCTATCTGGAGCGGATTCTGGTGTGTCTCCTGCAGGTAACACAGCCCAGGCTCCAGGATTCTGTGGCTTAGAGATCCAAAGAGATCCATCCCGGCACAGCCCTTGAGTCATGACTCTGAGTGAGGGCTGGGCTATGGGGAAACCCAGTGGTCTGGGGGCACCATCTGTGTCTCAGCACGATAGGAGGGTCCTCCCTGAGAGCCTCATACCTCTCTTTCCTTATCCTTTGAGTGGCCCCATGTCAGGCTCTGCTCACTAGCATGGCTCACTGAACCCTCCATTCCAATGAAGTAGCTCATCTACTCTCATGGTACAAATGCCAACAGTGAGGCTTGGTGAGGTTGGCTGGGTCGCAAGTCTCATGGACAAGAAGCAATAGTCTTTCCCTACCTGCCCTCTGCACCCCACTGTCCCCTCAGCCCAGTGTTCCGAGTCCTGACCTTCCTTACAGAGTGGTTTTCTCTGATCCTAGGGCAGCAGAGATGATGTGAGCGGCTATGTGGACCCGGGACTGGTCCTTCAAGATGCACAGGTGAAACTGTACCTTGGCCTTACCAGCTGAACTCTGAGCTTTATGATCCCCTTTGCCAAGGAAATCTTTCTTTACTATAGACCTGTCTCTACAGCTTCTACCATGTGGTGACTAAGGAGGAAAAGCAGGATATCTGGGAAATTCAGCAGAAGAAAGGAAAATGGAGAAGCTGGGAAGGGAGGAGGAGCTAAGGCTCCCAGGCAGAGCAAGCATCTCTGAGACCAGAGCTTGCTCATGTGCACATCTGTGTATCTATTGGTAGAGTGCTTGTTACTCAATGCTCCCAGAGACATTGAGGAAGGAGAATTTTCTAAAGTAGCTGATGGCCCAGGACAGAGGAGAGTCTTAAGCCAACACTATTGGAGGAATAGGAAACCAGGACAGTAAGGCGCCATGTTGGGCTGTCCAAGTAGATGGATGCTGAGTTGCTGCCCCAGCTCTGGGGTGCTAGAATTCTCCCTCACCTCCATCTCCTCCTGCCCCAATTCTAGGACCTTCACGCAGCAGGTGAGAAGATTCTAGGGACCGATGAGATGAAGTTCATCACCATTCTGTGCACACGCAGTGCCACTCACCTGATGAGAGGTATGGGGCAGAGGTGGGACATGCAGGGGTGTGTGGCTGCCCTAGCCACATGGCCCCTTCCTTTGTGTGGAAGGTCTGATGTGTAGTCTTATGTGGCTTAGACTTGGGGAGGGAGCCATGGAAACCTTGATTCTTCCCCTGAGCCAAGAGGGAAGCAGAGATGTGCTCATACTGCACTCAGGTGCAGCATGTAATCTATGTATCCCTTACATGGATCTTTCTCTCCATAGTGTTCGAGGAATATGAAAAAATTGCCAACAAGAGCATTGAGGATAGCATCAAGAGTGAGACTCATGGTTCACTGGAGGAGGCCATGCTCACTGTGGGTAAGAAGTGGGCTTGGCCCTCCACACATTTGCATCCACAGCCCAGGAAAGTGATAGCAAATGACTGGATCTCTGTATTCAAAGAGTGTTACCCACTCCCAATATTCTAAACCTATATCTTTCAGTCCAGGTCCTTGGGACAACACCTCAAAAGTCTCAGTGTAGCCTGCCAGGAACTATTCCTTGTGTTGTCTATTCAGTCCCCCATGCAGCATGAGTGTGTGTTTGTGTGTGAGTGTCTGTGTACATGTGAGTGTTGCCTCAATGACTCCAGGCTCAGGGCCCAGGCCTACCCCCAGATACTACTTAGAGTATTCCACTTCTGCTTCTGTGGCCCTGCTCAAAGCTACCTTTTTGGGCATAATCCAGATATAGACCCCTATCTTAGTTGCTAACTGAAGAAATGATAGTGTATAATTTGAGTCCCAACCAAGAGGAACATAGGAAACTTTTCCTGCAGCAGAAGACTGAATCTGTGTACAGTAACGTGTCCATAGTATGCCTTGGGTCTAAAGCTGAAACCATATGTAAAGAGTCATTGCGAGCAGAGACCCAGGCCAGGCAGGACTATCCCTATACCACCTTACATAAAGGAGCTGAGATGAGGGCTTCAAGGCCAGGCACTTACCTCTACCCGAGGCTTGCCTCTGTGTGGAGGCCAGTAGCCAAGGCCTCCTCCCTCTATCCCTATGTCTCCAGCAGCTATTAACATCTGAGGGTTCCGGGCCAGCTTTGATGACTGTGATAAAGTTTATTCAGTTTATCAGCTTATTCTATGTTGCAAGACCTAGACAAGCCCTCTGCTGTCACCTAGAATTCTACCCATCTACCCTAAATAATGCCTCCTAAATGGCAAAAGTGTGCCAGAAGGACCCTACTCTGATGGGCAATTCCTGGTCACTTTCTTCTTAAAGCCTCAGTCACCCTCATGTCACAGGTGTGTCAGAGGTTGGGTAACAAAGTCATACAGTATCAAGACAGACCTTATACACATTCCTACCTCCCACAAAGCCCACACTCCCAGCCTTGGGTTTAAAATATCATCTTCCAATGCAGATGCTACAGTCCATGAAAGATACATCAACGGAGAAGAAAATTTGGGGTCCATGCTCCAGACCAGGGATTCTCAGTGCCTTAGTCCTCAAAGCTAAGCTTCTTTTGTCACATGAAAATTCGAAATGTGGGTTCCCACCCACAGGATACTCTGAGACCCATAGGTCATTGTTCTGTGGTAATCTATGTGCAGTTGAGTAACGAAATTCTTAATGGAGATGCTTCCTGGATGTGACAGCTTAGTGACATCCTCCAGCAGATCTGACGTGGGGACTTCAGATGAGCCCCACAGGTGCTCAGTGCATTCACATCTCGCCCTTTTCCCTGGCCATTCTGGGCTTTTTGGAGCTGTGCCCATTCCCCAAGGCTCTGCCCTCGCCCCACTCCCTCCACCTCACACAAAGCCTTTGTTTTGGAGCTAGGTGGCACACAAAGAAACATGCCAACCCTTACACAATACTAACCCTTAACGCCCACAGGAACACATAAACAAATACAAGTGTATGCCACACCACCTACACCCTCCTAACACTAATAGAGCTTTCCTGTTTGCCAGTGAAATGCACCCGGAATGTCCACAGCTACTTTGCAGAGAGACTCTACTACGCCATGAAGGTAACTGTCCTGGCTGCTGCCTCCTCTGTAGTCAGCCCTATATGATGTCAGATGTACAACAGGGGTACTCAAAGCCCCTGCCATCTGAACACCGGGGTCTCTCTTGGTCTAATCTCTCATGCATCGGAAAGATTTGCTTTCTTAGAGGACAAACTAAGCCTTGGTAAGGGAAGCCACATCCCCTGAAGGTACATTTGAGCAGGTGCATTGACGGGTATTCATTGAAGGTTCACGGAACCTTGACAACAACTCTGCATGGTCCATATTACCATTGCTATCTGAAGTGTGGTGTGTCTAAGGCTTGTACAAGGTCACACCCCTTCTAAGTGGTAGAGCCATGCATTGATCTCAGGCCCATCAGCTTATGCTTTTTATTGTACTATACTTCCTCATTGAAAACAATAAGCAGGCATGGCTGGAATCCCAACTTCCTTGACATGGACAGACTCTGGGGATATTGTCACATTTGAGGGCATATCAGTCTTCCTACCCATGATCAGATGCTAACTTCAGATTTCCTGTTGCCTATGAAGCTGCCCTGGCCTCAGAAACAGATGGCTATGCTGATCTTCTTCAGTAGAGTTGAGGGTATCTGGAACTAAACGGGAAGAGAAGCATTTAAAATAATTCTCAGAGACTAATGTCAGTGCCCAGCTTCTCTAGTACATGATGCTGGCACCATCTAAAGTAAGAGTCACACCATCAGCCCCAAGCCCTCTGGACACACCTGCCCCATGAAAGAGAGAGGGTGCTATTTCCTTGTTCGTGAAGCTCCATCTGACTCAAGATCAGGCAGGGATGACAGAGAAAGCTGGGAGATCCTGCTTATAAGACAGCCACTTGACTAACATCCCAGTGATGCTTCTCAAAGAAGAAGTCTTCCTGGAGTAGTGAGTGTTTTGTGACTAGAGTCTGATGCAGTAAATCAAATGCATACTGTAACTCAAGCCATTGGGCTTCTAATAGGAAAAGGTACAGCCAGTGAGTGAGGAGACTGAGAAAGAGGAGCTCTTTGTCATGGGCTGTGGATGCAGCTCCGTTTTAGAGCATTTGCCCACCATGCACACGTCCTTGGGTTCAATCCTAGCACCACCAAAGAATAGAATTTTGAAAAAAGAAAACAGACCTGTGTCACCAAAGTCCCCCTCTTGGTATGCTCCCCGCCATATCAGGGGCCACCCCTGCACTCCTAGTGCTTTATAAATCCCTACACAGGTTGGTCCATCCTTCCAGAGGCAGACAGATGATGTGAAACACAATGGCTGACTGTCACTGTCTTATCCAGGGAGCAGGGACACGTGATGGGACGCTGATAAGGAACATTGTTTCCAGGAGTGAGATCGACTTAAATCTTATCAAGGGTCAGTTCCAGAAGATGTACGGCAAGACACTCAGCAGCATGATCATGGTAAGGCACAGGTTCCCAACTCTGCTGCCAGCTGTGACACAGACATTCCTGGGATGTGAGATGCCATGACTGATGTCACAGGTGACATCCCTTCCCAGTAGGCATCTCACGCTTGCACCAGTTACCATACGGCATACACAGAGACCAGGAAGGAGAGATGTGTAACTATGGGTGTATCCAGGGAGCATGTGGAGACTATTGAAGCCCAGAGGGCTGCCCTTGTCCCAGAAAGTGGCTTTGCATTTGAGCTATGGAGTATACCAACGCCTTGCAAAAGGAACCATTTCTGAAGGGACAAAGAGAGAAAGTAGTTTCATCGAAATCGGGGCTCCCTTTCAGTCCTAGATCTAAGTAGTCCAAGCAGGGAATTTTTAGGCTCCAGTGGATTGCTTGTCTACATTCCAATTAGTAAAGTCCCAGGATATTAAGTGCATGGGGATGGAACCCTGCTAGGACTGAGACAAGCAGCCTGTCTACAGAGTTCATTTCATTAACGATTTTATTGCCGGAAGTCAAATCATGCCAAGAATATCCCTTAGTTACTCATTCAAGTGGCTAGTTCTTCTACCAGGGTGGATTGTTGACTATGTTAGATAGGCAATTCATAGTTTACAACGGACCTCTGCATTTGCTGGTTCAAACAACCAAAGACCGAAAATATTCAGGAAAAAAAAATGCATCTGTACTGAACATGCACATACCTTTTTTTTTTTCTTGTCATTATTCTCTAAACAATCTAAAGATTGTTTAAAGTATAGGAGAGTGTGCATAGGTTACAGCCAAGATCAGCAGCATTTCCCCTCAGGGACTTGAGCGTACTCAGTTTCATATCCATGGGGTCTTGGGAACCATTCTCCCAAGGACACTGAGGGACAGCTTATTTTTTAAAACACTAATTTAAGAAATTTCAGACAACATGGCATCAGGGAGGCAGGCAGTAAGAGAGGAGTTAGAATTAATTGTTGTGTTTTAGATTTCACAACCAACTTGGTCAGGGGATGGGAGATTAAGCACAAGCTAGCCTGGGCTGTCACTAGGTCACCCACAAGGTACACCTCATCACATATAGCATGTTATAGATGGGAGAACATGTCTCACAGAGGTGAAAGCAGAGTCTGTGTATGTCGATAGAGCTATGGTCTGGACCTTCATGACCCAGACTGCCCCATGCTCTGTGTCTAGATGTGACTCTGGGCTCCTTGCTTTCAACCTTGGCTCCCTGACATACAGTAGAATATATATGGCTTGTGTTGAATAAGTGACTGGCTCTGTAGTCCTGGGTTCTGAGAGATGCACAAGGAAGGAGCTTGGGGAAGTTGACTGCATAAGGAAACCACCTGCAAGCCTTCCTTGTCTAAGGGCTTAAGAGTGGATCTGTATCCGTGACTCATTTCCCAAACCATTCCCCATCAGGCTGGACAAAGAGTCCAAAGAATAGTCTGAAAGGAGGAGGAAAGAGCGATGGCATTATATAGAACTGTGGCACAGAAACCATTGGAGGGACAGGCCCCACCCAAGGGGCACAACTCTTAGTAGTGGAAACAGAAGAGAAAGGCCAACATTATAAAAACCCCCCTCTAACCTCCCTTGTGCCTCCTTCCTCCAGGCCGACACCAGCGGCTACTACAAGACTGCCCTGCTGAACCTTGTGGGCACTGACCTCTGAAAATGTCAAAAACTAAAACAAGGGCAAGAAGTGTGAGCGCAGCCCCTGCAGCTTCAGCCCTGACCATGGGTGGGGGTAGGGGACACCTCATCTGGCTTTTAGGTACTCCCCGTTTCTGATGCTTCTCACCCAATGCTGCTTCTGACCCAGAAGGTGCGACCAGCCTGGGTTTCCCTTCCACCTCTCCCCTGAGTCATTTCTAGGTATGTGCATAACGCCCACCCTAGCATTACCTCTGAGCAAACAGAAACATCAGCACGGAGAAGCTTGCAGTGACCTGTGGGTCATTCCTTTACCGCACAAAAGCTCCTGGGCACAGGCCACACAGGTGCCTTGGCTCTGACCCATCTACTGAGTCAGGGTCTTTGGAGGAGGAACTGAGGAACGTGGATTTTCTAGCAGTTGTCTTAGCTGATGAGCATCATTATCAGGCAGTCAGGGAACATGTGGGAGAGCACACAGCCATGGGAACTGAGAAAGAGTCACATAGCTCTGCCAATTGGGACACTCATTTAACAGAAATTGTTAGACTCTAGGTAGAGGAAAATTCTTACACCGTCCTAATAGTAAGAATTAGATTGGATTTAAAATCCCTGTCCTGACCCAAGTACAGGGCCTGAGAGACTTGGGCTTGTCCAGTGATTGGGTAAGTCAGCTGCTATTTCCCTCCATGCTGAAGCTAGCAGACTAGGAAGCCGCCCAACCCTGAGCATGAATCCTATCCTCCAAGTGTGGTCTCCAAGCATGAACTGAAGAACATGACAGAACTCTTCTCAATAATCGTTGGGCTTTCAGAATCATAAACATTTGTACTTTCAAAAAGTGTCTGTGGGTTTATGAGGGTATATGTGTGTATACTGGGATCTGTAGACTGGAGTGTGTGTGTACTGGGGTGTGTGTACACTGAGGGGTGTGTGCACTGGGGTGTGTATGCACTGGGGGTGTGCACTGAGGTGTGCACTGTGGTGTATACACTGGGGTGTGTGTGCATTGGGGTGTGTGTGCACTGGGGGTTGTGCACTGGGGTGTGTATGCACTGGGGGGGGGTGCGCTGGGGGTATGCACACTGGAGGATGTGTGCACTGGGGTGTGTGCACTGGGGTTTGTGCACTGGGGGTGTGCACTGGGGTGTATGCACTGGGAGTATGTGCACTGAGGGGTATATGCATTGTGGTGTGTGTGCACTGGGGTGTGTTGCACTGGGGGGTACACTGGGGGTGTGTGCACTGGGGTGTGTGCACTAGGAGTATGTGCACTGAGGGGTATATGCATTGTGGTGTGTGTGCACTGGGGTGTGTTGCACTGGGGGTGCACTGGGGGTGTGTGCACTGGGGTGTGTGCACTGAGGTGTGCACTGTGGTAGAAGGTGTGCTTACTGACTGGGAGGTCAGAGGTTGACATGCAGTCACCTTCTTCCATTTCTTCTCAACCTTCATTTTGTTCTTTTATTTTGTTTGTTGTTTGTTTTTGTTTTTGTTTTTGTTTTTGTTTTTTGAGACATGGTTTCTCTGTGTAGTCCTGGTTGCCCAGCAACTAGCTCTGAAGACCAGGCCGTCCTTGAGCTCAGAGATTTGACTGCTGGGAGTAAAGGTGTGAGCCACCATACCTGGCTCTCCACCTTAATTTTTGAGACAGCATCTCTCAGTTAACCTGGAGTTCACTGTTTCCACTAAGCTTACTGACAGGTGAGCTCCTTGGACCTGTTTGTCCCCATTCTTCAGTGAGGAGGAGAGGGACATGGAACCCCTTGCCCAGCTTTATGTGGGTGCTAGGGATCCCAACTCAAGTCCTCACGCTCGCAGAGTGAGCACCCCTGGAACCAACACCCCAGCTTGGTTCATTCTTAGCAGTTATTTGAGAAACAGACTTTAGGGAGCAAACCTGTGGACATTTCCCTAAGGGAATGCTTGGAGTGACATGTGTCCAATATTGACTTGGGGACAGAACTTCTAAATGATGGTTATTTCCATTCCCCTCCTAGTTTATGAGCCAAATTCCAATATCTCAAGGATAGGTGGGGCATTAAAGTTAGCTAGTCCTATATTAACCTGCAGCTTTTCTGTATTCTATGGTATTCATGCACCCATGGGTGACCTTTGCTGAAGTTGGTATATAGAGGGTACACTTGGAAGTATCCAAAGATGAGAATGTATTTGTTTCTTAGGTGGTCCTATCATTTTTCTGTTACGGTATCTGTTGAATCCTTTCCAACTAAGCCAAAGCCTGTCAGAAGACACTGTTATTAAGGTAGCAGCCCACCATGTCCAGAGCTCTCTGAGCTTGGAAGAAAAATGGATGACTCCCTTTCTCACTGGGGCTTCCTCTTCTCTACTGATCTTATCTGGAGAGTGTCTCTAAGCACAGGTGCCTGACCTTATCTAGAAGATGACCCTGCTCTAAGCTTCCTGCAAGCTTCCTGCAAGTGCTCCATGGTTCAGCACAAAGTCCCACTCAGCCCTTCCCACCTACAATCAGTAGGTACTGTGTTATGATCCATCAGCCCTTCCTGCCCATAACCCCCAAAACCTTTTTATACCCTACCTCTGAAACATAAAGTAGAGCTGTCTCCCTGAAGCTATCTCCAGAAGTCCTTCCGGCATACTCCCGGCTGTGCAAACCCTGCTCACAGCTCCTGCTTCCTCCATGCTTATGGGCCAGTGCCCAGTGCCCCCCCTCCACCAACCTCAAGGAGAAGGAAGACCACAGTCAGCCTCCTGTGCCTTCTCTGAGGCCCATCCATGTACTTCTTCTCCAATTCCAGCGACAGCAGCAAGTCTCCCTCTCTCCCTGCGTAACCTTGGCACCATCTGCTCACTCTGGCCTGTCTTTAGTAAGAATCCTGTTTGGTGGCTTTTGTCAGAGTTCCCTTTACCTCTGTATCTCCTCTGACCCTTGATTCCAAGTCCCCTTTATCCCTACAGAACTAAGTCGGATATGGGTGAGGTCTCTTCTCCCTTTGTGTAAGCCCTGAAGAGAAGCCGGCTTTACAACTTTAGTTGTTGCTCAGCCCTGTTTCTCTATGACCATGGGTGCTCTCGGCTTATTATGGTCTAGCCTGGACTCTGCACCGAGAAAGGTTTGTCCTGGTGCTCTGGCTCCTTAGCTTTCTCAGGGAGAGAACCCATCCTGGAGGCTCTAGCCGCCTATCAAGGCGTGTGACTCCCTTGAAGCTAATTCATTTTCTTCTGTTGCAACATGAGCTGACAGACAAGGGCTGAGCAAGTGCCAGGAAACTGAGCCCAAATTTTGTTCTATGGCTGTGATGTGAATCATAGTTTTCTTTCTGTAAGAGCTTCTGAGGGCATCCAATGGCCTTTTAGCAATTCTCTGCTTAAGCAATCCATAGTAGACATCTCTACGGGCAGCCCTGCTGCACAGTATTGCCGTTCTGATCACATCGTTCTCAGAAAAACTGAATACTGTGCAGGTAAGAACTCTGCCCTATTCATTTCTGAATATCAGGTATTTGAATTAGTTACTTTTCTGTTTGCTATAACCAAGTACATGACACAAACAACTTAAGACAAGAAAGATGTGTTCAGGTCCATGGTTTCAAAGGATTTGGTCCATGACTATTGGGTCCACATGAACTTGGGCAGAGCATCATTCGTGGCAGAAGCATTATGCCAGAGAAGGTTCTAGCATCATAGGCAGCAGAGTGAGAGAGGAGGGGCCAGATAACACCAAAGACCCTCTCCCTGTAACCCACCTCCTCCAGCTCCACCCCATCTCCTAAACTTGCAAGAACCTCCCAAGATGCACTACCAGCTTAGGACCAGGTTTTCAACACATGAGCCCTTGAGGGCAGTTCAGGTTCAAACCCAACTACATTTGGCACTCAGTGAATGGTTTTGAAAGAAAGGCAAGTAAAGGTAAAGAATTAGAGGACAGAACATCTCGCAGGTATAAAACGGGGCCAGTCTTTGACAGTCTCCAATTCTGAGGCCTCTCTGTGGGTCCTCAGCCAACCCTAGTAACCGTAGTTACCGTAGAGGCAGATCTAAGGGAAGATGGTAGCTGCTCTCAGTTGACTGCAGACAGTTTCTAAGTCTGCCACTGTTGGAGATGATTGAGACGACTGTACCAGACATCCAGTCAGGGGAGACATAAGGGCACTGACCACAGCAAGAGCTTGGCAGTGGTGTCATGCTGTGGGAAGGGTAAGGCTGGGACGTTGGTTGGGCTTGGCCGACCCGGCTTTATTCTTTAGCCACAGAAGGATTGTCTTCCTGGAGGTTAAATACTTGGCAAGAAATAGAGGGGAAATGTGTTTGTGGTCAGCGGCTCAGTGTTAACTGCACTGTACATTCTGTATATGAACGTCAAGTTGCAGCTGGTCAGGTAATGTTAAGGTGAAGTTTGAGCAACTAAAGGCTGACTCAATATTTGTCAGGTAGGCAGAGCAGGAAAGAACATTCCATTCTGGGAAAAAGGAATGCAAACAGCAGAAGGGACTGGTCTGCCCCAGACATGCTAAAGGAAGGATGTGTTAGAGCCCACAGAGATGAGAGTCAAAGATAAAGATAGAGATGGGGGGGGCAAGTTAGTGGAGGTTCAAGCTGCTATGGGCTGGGAATCTCAGAGAGTTCCCAAGGATGGTGGGGTGCCCTTGCAGGGATAGGCGAGAGAGTACCTTCACCCTGGCTTGGGAGAGATACAGACAACGGTTATGGCAACCCTGCAACAGAAAGGCTGAAGCAACTGCCATGTCTACAGCCTAACATTTTGTGGACCTGAGTCAACTACATAGGGAGCTGGTCTTAATCACTGTCCTTGTAGAAAGTGCTTAGAATGTGTTATGGTACCCCAAACCTGTGCACTTCTGTCCCCTTAATGAAGAGCAGGCCCTGACAGCCATTGCTCCTACCAAACAAGACCTTAAGTATCTGAAATTCATCTGTGAGGCTCAAGCCCAAGCCTGAGGCTCCAGGCACTTTTGTGGCTTCTTCATGATGTGAGGTTAAAGTGGCCCCTGTCTGATGCTTCAGTGGCTTGTGTTTGCCCTTATCCCTCTGCCAGACCATTTTTAGCTCTGGGACTGGCCCTTAAGCTACCATCTGATGGAATTCCAAGACCACTGGCTTGGTTATTAGAGCTTGCCCACCTGTGTGATATGCTATGAGCTAGACTTCTGTCAGTGTCTCTCAGTCCTGAATACCCAGGGTGTCTGATACTCAGTCTGCCTAGACCCTTCAATAACTCCCTAGGACCCCAACTTTGTAGCCACATCTTCCTCTCCAAAATTCAGTAACTCCTCTGTTCCCAGAATGCCTTGCTGCTGGAGCACATTCTTTGGCCATGGTGAACTGTCACCTCCCACAGTTCCTCTTGGCTCTGCTGTCTTTGGCTCCTGGCCACTAAGCTTCTCATCCTGAACTCTTTCCTATACTCCGCCATAAGTTGGTCCTAAGGGAACAAGGAGAGTGCCTCTTGCAGATATTGAGGTCATCCTCCCCCTGCCTTCTGATATGACTGTGATGACCCATCAAGTCTCCCTTTGTCCACAGCCGGCAAGGGCCCACTGCTAGCTACAAGCCTGAGTAAAGCCACAGCTTGCTCCCACAGTGCCATCTGGCGGCTTCCTTTGACCAGAAGAAAGGCTAAATGGATTAGCTCTGACTCCCAGGCCTATTCAGAGAGGAACGGAGGGAGGGAAAACCCTTGTCCTCCTCAGCACAGGCTTGGGATAGTTAATTATGTGCTGTCCTCTACCCCAGGTTCCTAGAGTTGGGTGCCTTAGAGTTGAGAAATCCATGTCTCCAATAAGATTCCAAAACCTCTTCAGTGTACTGTAGTGACCCTTCTGGGTCAGTGTTGACCTTCTCACCCACCCTGACCTCTAAGAAGTGACCTGTCCTTACCACCTGGTTAAATAAACCAAACCATTTCTACAATAAATCATACACTATGGGTTTTTTTGTGGGGAGGTTGAGACAGGGTTTCTCAACCTTGGCTGTCCTGAACTAACTCACTCCATAGACCAAGCTGGTCTCGAATTCATAGGGATCCGCTTGCCTCTGTCTCACAAGTGCTGGGATTATAGACCTGTGCCACCACCATCCAGATAAAATAAACTATCTTTAATCTTGGACTAGAAAAAATTCTTAGGCAAGGCACAGAAGTAGTAACTCCAATAGAAAAATAATGTTAAATTAGACTTCAATTTTTTTCAACTTTATCAGTAAGAAAATAAATCAACAAATAAAAGACTAGAAAATGCAAAACATAAAAAAATAAGGGACATGTTTCCAGAGTACTTAAAAATTCCTGCCGGGCAGTGGTGGCGCACGCTTTTAATCCCAGCACTTGGGAGGCAGAGGCAGGCGGATTTCTGAGTTCGAGGCTAGCCTGGTCTACAGAGTGAGTTCCAGGACAGCCAGGGCTACACAGAGAAACCCTGTCTCGAAAAAATAAAAAAAAAAAAAAAATTCCTGTAGCTCCATAGTGAGAGGCGTACTTTAGAGCATGAGCTCCACAAGGAACTATCTACGAAATGCATGTGCACTTAAAACTTCCCGTAAGGCACGTGTCTCATACTGCTAGTAAGAAAATAAAATAGCGTACACATTTGCAAAAGGTGTTTGGTCACTTCTTATAACTTTTAAACAAATACTTTTCTGTGGGATCCACCAATCCCACTCTTGAGATTTTAATCTGAAAGAAATAAAAATATATCCTTTAAGAAAACTTAGATGGTGACTATTTAGAGAAAATTATTCATAAAGATAAAAGCCAGAAAGGATCCCAATATCCATTTACTAGGGGATGAATAAACAAACTGGAATGTATTCATAAAACAAAATATCTACAGGTAATAAAAAGTGAATAAGCTTTGCAGACTCTATGCAGGAGGAATTCAGTCATTTCAGAGCAGGAGACATCAGGTATAAAGGAATATATGGTAGTCAACCCCATTTATGCAAAATTAACCTATGGTGAGTGAAATGAGACTAGTGTTTGCCTTGGGGACAGAATAGGAGTCAGCTGAGCAGACACTAATGCTCTCTCTGAAGTGCTAGAGCCATTCCAAACCTTAAAGCCGGCAGGTGATGGGAGTGTGGCATAGGAAACTTGAGGGTTATGGATTTAGTTATATGCATATTATCCAACCATAAAAATAAAGCTGCTATGAACATATGCATGCAGACAACACAGACTTTCGTGTGGATAAATGGCTGGGAAACGGGCTCTCTTAGTACTCTGTTTCCATAGACATTTCTGAGGGTGTTCTTTTCATCGGGATTCCATTGAATCTGTAGGACAGTTTGGGAAATAGTCATCTTGACAGGAAGTGCTCCAAACCGGAGAACAGGAGGTGTCTTTTCATTTCCTCCAGTCTGCTTTAATTTCTATCCATGATGAAATTAAAGATCCTACTTGATCTTCAGTGTACAGGTCTTGCATTTTTTTTTTGTTAAATTTATGCCTAGGTATGTTTCCAGTTCTAAATCCTATGTTTAAATTTAGAGTACACATTGCTATTTTGTAGAGATACAGTTGATTCATTTTTAAATTATTATTTATGTCTACCTAGGGCACATACAGCTACACTTGTGTGTGCATGTGCATGGAGCCCTGATGTTGACCTCAAGGTCTTTCTCAACCAGGCTCCACCCTGAATTTTGATACTGAACACAATGCTTGCCAATTCAACTAGACTGGATAGCCAGCAAGTCCCAGGGTTCCTTCTGTCTCTGTCCCCAGCACTGGATTACAGACTTTTTATATATGTGCTATAGATTGAACTCAGACCCTTATAGCAAGCTCTGTACCACACCTTCTGCCTCCCCAGCTGTAAGACACAATCGATCTCTAATGCTGCTCTTGCATGTACAGACTTGCTGGACTCTTGTGCATGCCTGTTGTGAACACCTGTGTGTAGGCATGTACCACTACACATGGTGCAACTTTCTTATTGCTGCTTTGGATTCTACAGGAAAACATTTTAACTTAGACAAATAGTATCCATTTAACGTAATATTAATAATGTAAGAGATGGTCCAATATTGCTCTGATCCCTTCCCCTTCCTTTCTGTTGATGTCGTCAACAAATTACATCTTTGTGCACTGTAAGTTCATCAGCAACACTTTAGAGTTACTCATTTAGGAAGCTGTCTTCTGAATCACACAGAGTATAAAATGAGTTATAAGTATACATTAGACCCTTTTTCCTAGAGGTGTTGCTGATGTGGCTGCTGTGTCACATGTTCATCAGTAGGTGGCAGAGGAGAGCGGTTATATCTATGCTCAGTGTTGTGACCTATGAACATCTGAAAATCAGTAGTCTAACATTCCCTAAAAAACAACAAGCCTGAGATGACCACCAGTCCAACCTGGCACCAAGGTGCCCATACAGGGAGCTTGCCTGAGACAACCACCCATCTTGATGGGATCCCAGGGCGGGGAATGAGCTGGAGACTAGAAAAACCCCACCTAGATCCTCAGATCCTGGGCAGGAGTGAGCCCATAACAGATGACCCTCACACGACAGTCCTGAGACAGGCCAGGGGCAAGGAGCAACCCAAAAGACCATAGGTATGGCACCATAGGGCCCAGACAGGGAACTAGCCTGAGATGACCACCAGTCCAGGGCAGTACAGGCCTAGTGGAACAGACCATGCCCAAGATGCCCCTTGCTCGGTGCCATAATGTATGGGAGGGGCATAGCACTCCTAACCCCAATACAGAGGCACTTACTAATTCCTGGGCTAAGAGGAACAAGTAAGTGGTGGAGAATTGGGAAAGAAAGAGAAACAGAAGGATGGAGGGGGAGGGCGACAGTGAAGAGAGGCAGAACTGGAGGGAGTGAGGAACAGCCTGATGTGAGTAGCCAATAGTGCTGCCTGCAAACATGGAGGGGTCCAGGCCTGTGCTACCACCAGGGGCTTCATCTACTTCCTTGGCCCTGAGGCAGCAGGGATCTGTTACCACCAAAGGCTGGTGTTAACATCTAAGGACTGTGCAGAACTGGCCCCATCCTTTGCCTGGGCATCCTGGGAGAGCTGGCCCTGAGGGGTGTAAGAGCAGGAGATCTGGCACCAACCTTAGCCAGCTGCAGTACTCCAGAGAGCAGGTCCAGAATATTTCCGGAATTGTGGATTAGCAGCCCCAAGGGTGTGAGCATGGAAGAGCTGGTCTCACCAGCTGTCTTCAGTGACAGGGCAGGGAGAGATGCCCTGTCCCTCACCCCTTACCACCTATAGCAGGCAGGAGAGTTGGCCCCAACATCATCAGAGCCAGAGCTATCCCTGTTCCTTACCTACTGTAGCTCTCGGGAGAGCTGGCCCTGCACTTCACCTGGGCAGTGGGGGTTGTGAGTGAGCCAGCCCTGAGGGTGTGAGCACAGGAGAGGAGCCCTGCCTCTTCTCTGCTTTGTGGTGGAGCTGATGAGGGAGAGATGCTCCCCACCCACACTGGTGAATTCATTCATAATTGGTTGTCTGGACATTTCTCTTTTATTTTTTTTTAAGGATGATTTTCTAGACATAGAATTCTTGGGTGACGTCTTTTTCCTTTTCTGCTTTGACTAAATGGCCCCTTTGCTTTCTGTCCTCCAAGGTTTTCATCAAAAAGCTGTAGTTAAGTCATGTTAAAGTGTTCTTGGACATTGTAGCTTATTCTATATGCCACCTTTAAGATTCCCTCTGGATGTCACAGTTTTGGTTCTGCTCTAGGTTTGGGAGTTTATTTTTAATCAACCAGTGCTTACTGGATTTCTTGAATATATAAATCAGTGTTTGTGTCAAGTTTGGAATACTGATGGTGACTGTTTCTTCAAACATCCTTCCAGCTGCCGTCTAGTCTTTGCTCAGATCTCTGAAACTGCTGGTTTTTTCCTCGCTCTCCTTCCTGTTCCTTATACTAACTTCAATTCACAGACCATTTCCTATGCGCATTTTGAAATGCCATGTAATTTTTCACTTCTGAATTTTTGCTTTTTAACCTCGGACTTGAATTTGATCCTGTCTTTCACTTTGTGTCTCATCACTTAGATCTGCTCTTTGCTTAGAAAGTATTGCTGTCCTGGGGCTTTGAGTCTTTGAATGTGTTTTCGTTCATTCTTTTCCTGTGCTTATGGAGGGTGGCCTAAAGTCTTTGACAGCGTATCCAGTGTCTAGACCTCCTCAGGGACAGTGCACACTAACCAACTGTTATATTCATATTTTTTTTCTGAAAATGGGCCATACTCTCCCACGGTTTTGTGCTGTTGTTGTTGTTTTGCACTTCTCATTTTTTTTTCTTTTTATTCAGCAGTACATGCTTTAGGTAAAATAAAAGTGACATCTCTCAAAATAAGACATGATCCTCCTCTAGGATTTGTTATTATTGCTGTTGTTGCTGCTAGTGTTATGTTTTGTTTGTTTTGTTTAGTGACTTTCCTGAACCACTTAATATTTGCCTAACTAACTTGTAATATATCTAATACTAACCTAAGGCTTTGTTATATGCAGTTGCAGAAATGATTCCTCGGCTTAATGACCAGCTAGTGCTTGCACAATGTTATCTTTAGATCTCTCAGATCAGTGATTGGCTAAAGACTGCACAGAGGGATCTTTAGATCCTCTGTGCCCCTAAGTCCATTCTTTGCTGAGAAAGTTTTTGTGTGCTGGGTCATGTATTCAATGCCCCAGCAAGCACCTGTAAGTTAATCAGAGGTTAGCCCCTCGTTGACTCTTACACCTAGCCAGAAATGTTAGAGCTTTTCAAAAGCATGGGCGGATCTTGCTCTCCAATGTTTCCTTTTAAATTTTTGATTTGTCGCTTATTAGATCCAACTCATCCTGGCTAGCAGCTGCAGTGTTGAGCAAGTTCCATGAGTTGGTTTGCTGTGTTTTGTTCATTTTTTGTAGTTGCTTTGTTTTTTACTGGGAGTGGGGGTGTTTGGCTGGCTGGCTGGCTGGCTGGCTGGCTGGCTGGCTGGCTGGCTGGTTAGTTGGTTTTCCTACACAAATGCCCTAGGATATTTGTGCTCTCACAAATTAATCTCTGAACCACGCTATATGGGAAACTTTTCTCAAATGGAGTTCTTCCAGAGAACTGCAAGGCAGTTCGCAGCGTCAGTTCCCCAAGTGGGAATTCACAGGGAGCATGAGCCTGCCCTGTCTGTACCAGAGGTCTTGAGGCTTCTGTTGTCCTCAGCTGCCCTGTGAAGCTGTCTGCTTTCAAGTGGCCCATGGAGCTAGGAAGGGGAAGATAGGAACAAGCAACTTAAAATACCATGCTTACTGTTTTTACTTGGATTTCGTTACATTTTATTGACTAAATGCTGTTTAAGTTGTTGAGTTAGTTTCCAGAGGTCTGAAACAATTGATTGTAATGGTTGTTATTGCTGTTCAGAAGAGGGGTTTGGGCATCTTTGCCCAGCCTTTCAGCTTTGCTGTTAATCTGGGTCCCTTCACATTACGGAAGAGACGGCTCTGACTGGAGCTTTAGAGAGATGGCGTTACACCAAACGCTCTTGGGATTCTTACAGGTCGGACAACCATCGTATCATGCTCATTCTCTACGTTGACTTCACTGCATCATTTGCCTTCCAGCTAATACATTCAAAACTTCCTATAAAACTTCAAGAAACCTGTTTTGATTTTTGACCCTGCCATTTCTTTTCAGACCATAGTTTAAGTTTTCTCAGACCAGAGGAGAGGGGCAGAATGCTATCTGCTTTTGTCTACTAAAAGCTGCCTGGAAATCCCATCAATTCAATGCAGTCTGTCTGTAAAGTTTCTTCCCCATCAGGACAGTATAGAGATCTGGTCTCTCTCTCTCTCTCTCTCTCTCTCTCTCTCTCTCTCTCTCTCTCTCTCTCTCTCTCTCTCTCTGTGTGTGTGTGTGTGAAAATATATAAATACAACCTGCTGAGTCCACTTTTGTTAGTTGTGTTATATAGTTTTAGGGCTGACCACTCTGCATTGAACAACCAACAAGGGGACTCACCCCATGAGAAGCTAAGTCCCCTTTTCCAGCAGTCATGAGTTGCCTGAGTGGAACCTCACAAATTTCCCCTTCCACATTATTGTGTCCACTGATCTTGCCTTTGCTCTGCCCTTGCTTATGTAGCCATTTCCAGGAGAAAATGTTTTTCAGCAGACTTCCAGGGATTCTGGCTCTTACAATCTTTCTGCCCCCTCTTCTTCCACATTCCCTGAGCCATAGCTGCAGGAGTTACAATACAGCTGTATCCACTGGTGCTGCGGTCCCCATGATCCATTGATCTCTACATTATACCCAGCTGTAGTTTTCAATGATGGTCTCTCTCCATTGCTGCAAGAATTGGCTCCTTTGAGGATGGGTGGTAGCTCTACTTATCTCTGGGTATAAGGATAAGATTTAGAATAGAAAGGAATTGTGCTGCTCTAGAAAAATGGCAACAGTAGATTCTTTCTAAGGCCATGACCTCACTAGCCCCAGGAAGCTGGCTAGGTTTTTAGTACCAGGCATTATTTCCTGTATATGTTGAATGGCATATACAATGCTATGCTATTCAGTTGAACAGAAATATGAAATCAGGCTAGAGAGATGTCTCAGAAGCTAAGAGTGCTTGCTGCTTTTCCAGAGGTCCTGAGTTCAATCCCTAGCAGCCACATGGTAGCTCATAACCATTTATAATGAGATCTGGTGCCCTCTTCTGGCCTTCAGGCACACATGCTGTTAGAAAGCTGTATTCATAATAAATAATTAAATCTTTAAAAATATGAAATCACTAAATTTGCAACTTAATGTATGGACCTAAAGAAGATTATATTGAATGAAGCAATTCAAATTCAGAAAGGCAAACACTATGTGTTCTCCCTAATCTGCGTTTCTAGCTCCAATCCCTCAGATATGAATATATAGCATGAAGTAACTGCAGAAGCCAGGAAGGTAAAAAGGGACCCTGGGTGGGGTGGTTAGAAGGGGAATGGCAGGACATGGGTGATATGAAGTGAAAAAGGAAAAAAATGGGAATGGGGCTCCAGCTGGGAAGGACAGAGGGAGGTCTATGGCTGTGTGAATATCCAGTGTTTGGAAGTATCCAGAACCTCCATGACTTGGACCTCCATTCACCACTCATCAGCAATTTTCCAGAGTACCCCAGACCCTGGGACCAAAAGATCCTGCCCCCTTAGGCTGTGTCTCCACTGTGCATGGCCCCTGTGAGGGTCAGCAGCACAGCTAGGCAGATGGTGGGCAGTTTGTCCTATAAACTTCAGGGAGCCTTTAGCCAAGAAGAAGGAATGGTTGAAGCAATTGAAGGAAGGCTGCATGAGAATGAGCAATGATGTGGCCGGACTCTAATCGAATTCTGGATTTCCATGGGGTATGCCGTCACTGCTTACAAATGGAGTCCAGCCACAAAATTGAATTATCAGCTAAGCAGGTTCTAGAAGCACAAAGCATCTTATCCTCCACAATGTGATTAAGGGCTATGTGAGTGAGGAAGACCTCCAAGGCAGTGCACCTGGAGGAGCAATCTTCTCTGCCCAAAGCATGTGGGGAAAGATTCCATTGCAACATCCTGATCATCTCCAGACGCTTGAGAGTGCTGTCTGTCTGTCTGCCTATCTTATCTATCCCTCCCTCCTCTGTCTCTGTCTCTCTGTCTCTCTCTGTCTCTGTCTCTCTCTGTCTCTCTCTCTTCCTGTCTCTCTCTCTCTAGTGTGTGTGTGAGTGAATGCATGTGTATATACTCACATGTGATGTGTGCATTATCAGAGTCTCTGTCTCTGCCTCTATCTCTCTCTGTGCTGTGTGTATGTGAATGCATGTGAATAGACTCACATGTCCTGTGTGCATTATCAGCTAATAGAAGAAGGCAGATAAAAGTTGAATCCATCTCTACCTTCACTCACCAAAGGCTCTCTGTTTCTTTCATCTTAAAGTAATAGATTGGGAGCCAGCAAAACAGTTCATCACATAAGGCCATTTGCCACCAAGCCAGATCCTGAGTGTATTCTTCTTGAGCGTCATTGCTATGACCTAAACATCTCTTGCCATCATGTTATTCTCCCCTCCAAATTTCTCCTACCAGTATCTGCTACCATGCCCTCCCCCCACATCAAATCCTCATATCGGTATCTGCCACTGTGGCAGTATAGAGAGGTGAAGCTTTAAGAGGGCATTGGGTCACTAAAACAGATTGACCCCTTTCTCATAAGACTGGGTTAGTTACTACAGAGCAAGTAGCTGTAGATCAAAGTTGCCCCTCTTGCTTATCACTCTTCCTCATCCAACTCCCCCCCACCCAATATTTCCTACCATGTTATGCTGTGATATGAGACCCCTTCTGGCCACCTGGTCCTGGACCTCCCAGCCTCAGGAATCATGAGCCGAATCCCCCTCTCAGATATTCTGCCATAGCAACAGAAAGATGCCCCCTATGACAACCATCTTCCTCCTCCTCACCCCTTCTCAAAGGCAATTTCTCATTTGCCTACTTGAAGTCTAACTTGTTCTCTCTACTGCCATTCTCCATCCCTCTGCTTTGTCTTCAGGGCAGCTTCTGCTTGGGTAATCATTGTCCATTTCTTAGATAGGAGTCTCCCACCTCCTTCTCTGAAACTTGAGCCTCATAAAGAGACAGGACTGCCTGCACTGAGTGTCATCCCCAAGGCTTGGGCTCCCCTTAACCTTCCTGATAGTTCACCACTTTTGCACATGCTAAGGACAAAACAGCAATGACAATCATATTTCTATGTCCCTCCTCATTCTGAACCCACACCTCACTTTCAGAGGAGAAAGAACCCTTGGCTTGAACCTAACCTTGAAAAGAAGTGTTCAGGCCTGTCTATCCTATGATCTCTGACCCTGGCTTGTGGCCCTGGGCCATCCCAGTCTTTCGGCTATCTTGAAGGCTGCCAATCTGAGCCCTTCCTAGCCAGCATTCAGCCCTCTTGAGCCATGCCTTCCCACGTGTCCCTCCCAAACAACCCCCCCTCCCAATCTCCAATGGACCAGCACAGTGGAAAAGTAGGCAGGCACTCTCATCCACTCCTCTATGGCCCCCTCTGAGGCTCCCAAAGCCTTCTCTACTCAGTGCTGAATCCTTTCACCTGTGTCTGCTTTAGTGAACCATTCCTTCAAGGGTCTGCCTTAGCCTTTCACCTGTGTCCCCTTCAGTGAAATGTTGCTTCACATGTTTGCTTTAGCAGAACATCCTTTCACTGTGTCCACTTCAGGAAAACATTCCTTCATGTGTTTGGTCACCAAAACACCAGGAAAACATTCCTTCATGTGTTTGGTCACCAAAACACCATCCATCGCAACTGACTTTCCAAAGAACCCTTAAGTTTCCAGTTCAGTTCAATAAGCCATTGTCTCCCCTGTATTGGTGAGAGAAGTAGGCAAAACAATTGATATTAAAGATGAAATTCCAAACTGAAGTAACAGTGAAGCTAAAGAGATGGCAGTGCAGGTAATCCACTCGCCTTTCTCATTATGACTCCATTTCTCTCCACAGCTTCCTCTCTCCCCTCTGTGGGCTTCTGGGTTCATTTGCTCAGGAAAGCTCTCTCTACAAGGAAGGCCTTGCAAGAAACCTCCAAAGCCAGCTTGGAAAAACAGAGCAGTGCTCATGGTGAAAGGCCTGGGTCTTCAGAAGAGAACTAACCCAATATTCACCAGTGGCCAAGGCGAAGGTCTCAGTGTGTACCAGCTGGCTAGCCAGTACTGGTCTGACCAGGATACAGGGAAGAGTCCATCCAAAATAGAGTAAGATTAGGTCAAAACCAGCCATCACCATCCCCTACCCCTTCCTGAGGCTGACAAAATGCAGAAGCTAAGAAAAATGCCATTGTTTGCTAGTTTAAAAGTAAATAACAGGAGAACAAAAAAATAATTACGACGAGAAGATAAAGCTTTCAAGGGCTAAGGAAAAGCCTTCTCATTTTCCATTGTAGGAAGTCAATGCGTTTTCTACAGATGAGTCAAATCTAGTGTGTGTGTGTGCTATTTAGAGTGATGGGGACATACTATAAATGGAAATGTTTAAAAGAAGCCTTAGGGTGAGTCCAGGGTGGGGTAGGGTGAGGCTGGAGGCTGCCTGTCTTCGTCCATCATAAACCTTTCTGTCTCAGTTGGCTGAACCCTATGTGTTTGCATGGCACCCAGCACAAGCCACCAGAGGGAAAGATTCCAAAATATCTGGATGGATGTCCTGGGCTTTGATGAGGTGACACTGATCTGACCACTAACCATTATCTCACACACTGGATGGATTGTGGATACAAGTTTTAAGGTTATGGAGGAAAAATGTCCAACTTAGGGTCATCTTCACTAATACTAAAGTTATGTTTTTTAAGAAGAAAACTGATTTGTTTTCCATTTACTTTGATCAAGAAGATGACATGCTAAGTGACAAATGTCAGAGAAGAGGGATGAACTAAATATCCCAATCATTGCTCAGTATATAGATTTATTAATTAATGAATGTATCCATTACTTAATCTAAATATGTACCAAAATATTGCACTGGACCCTATAAAAAGGGATTATTATTATCTCAACTGAAAATAGATAAAATGAAATAAAAGTATTTCTAAAATCTGCTTTAACAGAAAAGCACATCTCTATGACTGAATAGCACACATGCACACACAGTGACAGGTGGGTGAACGGGGACATTAAGGCATTCAGTACTTGCTCTCTGGGAGGTAGGAATTACTGCTGCTCTCTAGGAAGTGGTGAGGTGTGGGAGTTCTCACAGAGAGTGCTGCCTCTCCTCCTGTCTTCTGTTTCACAGGCATGTGACCTGTCTGTCCCCATCACTAGTCAGAGTGCTGGACTTAACCCATTCAGCTCCTACTGCTTAGCCCTACCCCATCCTTCCCTGCCAACCCTGCCAGAGGAAGTAACTGTATATATGTGAAGGGAAGCTGGCTCAAGCCCATTCCCCTTTGCTCATTAGGAGCCTAGACTTGGCTTCTGGCTTTGATCCATTCCAACTTCTGCTTGTCCGGAAGTTCTGGACTGGCTTCCTTGTCCTCACATATCCTATTGACTCACAAGTTATAGCCATCCACCATCCAGGCCAGGAAGCTCTAAGAAGCCATCTGCTTGGTTTGTGTCCCTCCCTGATATCTGTATCACTTCTCGGTAGGTAAAGACTTCCAGATAGTACTGGTCACCTTCAATAACACAGCCTTCCCCTGTGGGTGGCAGCTCCTCCCGTCTGAACTTCAAGGTAACTATTTCCTGCCAGACCTTCTTCTGTGCCTCCTGAATTCAAAAGTGGAAGACACTGAGGCCAGAGGCAGCCTGCCAGAGCCTTGGGTACTGACTTCCCTGTGCTCTAGCCTGGCACTTATACAGGGTACATCTCCAGCCAAGCCTGGCACCCACACAGGGCTTCTGGACCAGACACTCACAGTGGGACACTCTTACCGACTCCAGGGCTTAGAAGGCATATGTAACTAACCTTCCTGAGTCTGTTCCTGAGCCTGACTCTACAACTCATGGTCACTAGCTTGAAGGTAAGCCCTGGCCACCTCTCACCCTAGCACTTTCCTGCTTGCCTCTCAGACGTCTCTCTTGCAGGCTCTTTAGTCACAGCTCACCCTTAATCCTTATCACTGTACTCTGAGAAACCAATTCTGTGTCACTAGGCTCTTTCTAAAGCCCCCTCCCCTCCAGGGGCTCTCTTGGGATACTCTGTCCTTCATCATGAACCTTCTACTCCCTAACATTCAGTTTGGTGGGAGATCAAGTTGGAGGACAGCCTGTTCTCCATGCTGTTTATCCCACCACAGTACCATTTTCTCTCTGAAATCTAGCTACATATTTCCAGGACCTTCCCTGTGCTCATTGCCTCCCTCTGCACCAGAGATATGGATGCCAGTGTCCCAGAGACCGGCTGTCCCCACCCAGCCTGGCCTTGAAGCTCCTAGGCTTCCTTGGTAGCATTCAATTTCCCTAACCAGCCTCCTTCTTTTGCCCCAGCTGCAGCCTCTCTTCTTGGAGCATCCTCCAAGAGGAATCTCAATCAAAAAGTACATCTTCCATCTGCTTTACCCAGAGCCATGGGGAAAAATGCCATTTATTCCGGATAGTTCAAATGGCGGCATGTTCATGAAGATTCTCCCTGTAGAAATGCATTCCAGAAAGATAGCTAATAAGGATTGAAGGCACACAGAGAGATGAGCCACTGCGAAGTATATTCACACCCTTAGAGCAAAGGCTCAAAGAGGGCGTGGGGTCTTAGAGCCGGAAACAGCTTAACACATGAGCAAGGGCTGACAGTAACAGCTAGAAACCCAGAAGGCTGTGACCTGGTGTAGGATGGACTTCTCGTATGCCATTTTCACATTTCACTCAGAGCTTCCCACTGGCTGATTGTAGCCTCTGATCAGACAACGGGAAAGCTCTGGAAACAGCTGAAAAGTCAGGTCTTGAGTTCCAACTAGACAGACACACGGGAACATGGGAGAGTAACTACACAAAGTCCAGAGTTCCTGAAAATGTTCCTTAGAGTCCAAAGCATCCTCTCTCAAATGAGAAAGCTGAGACCAGGGAAGACTAATGATCCATTCAAGCTCCATGGGTTTTATGGCCAAGCTGAGGGCAGAGCTCCCATCACTACATCCCCTGTGGCCCATCATGTGACAAAGTCCATGACTGTGACACTCCGTTTTATGTAGTCTCTTGAATTGTTTATGGGCTAAAAATAATTTTAAGACATTTTAATTGGGTATATCACTTTGAATCTTTTTCCCCACAGGAAATATGCTGGCTGGCGGTGGGAGACTCAGCAGTTGGCCTTGAACTCCCTTGACCTCCCATGTCCAGACAACAATTTTCCACTCCCTGCTACTGCTGAGGTCTAAGATCAATGAAGCAGACTAGGAAGAACCAATCCCCCTCCCGGTCATTCTTCCACAGCCAACAGCTGGATTGATCTCCAAACAGGTTGGAAGAGATGCATAATTGAATTAAAAGCATAATAAATTGAAGCCAACTTGCTCGATTAATGGCAGTGTCTTCTTTTGATTTTGCATCACATTCGTTTGGAGGCAATGAAATTAAGGTGCTCATTAGCAGCTGAGGTAGGGAGGCTGAAGCCACAGTCAGGAGGTAATGAAATCTCTGTTGCAAGGATATTTAGGAGTCAGCTGGTGGGGTGAGGGTGGAAACTGGAAGGGCAAAGTAGTAATGGTCTCCATCTAAGAAATGTTGGTGGGAAAAGTGAGTTACATTTGGGGAGGAAGGGGCTGTCTCAGCCCCCTGGATTTCCTCCTCCTGCAATCTGTGAGTCCTAATTGGCGTGATAGCAGCAGTACAAGGGCATACTTCTGAAGGCTGAGTGAACTGGGTCAAGAGCTATTAGCCCTTCCGATCTGCGCTGGTGCCCTGAGCAGAACTTGGGTGCTAACTCCACAGCCAGTCCCCACAACATCCAGAGGAAGATCCACTCCCAGGTGCTCTAACACACCCAGGATCACAGAATCAGAGGTGAGGAGGGCACAACATCTCCCCCAACACCGGAAGTAAATGGGACCAGAGGGACCCAGGCACCCAGGAACTCCACCCGACCAGTGACAAGGGTTCCTTCCAGTCTGGGCCAGTGCCCTGAGCAGATTTCCTGGGTGCGAACTCTGCAATCAGTCCCACAACACCCAGAAGAAGCTCCACTCCCAGGCACTCTAACACACCCAGGACCACAGGATCACAAGATCCCAGGATCCCAGGTGCTTGGTCACGCCAGGATCTCGGGGTCCCAGAGCCAGCTTGACTCCCAGGAGCTATGCCACACCCAGAATCTCAGGATCATAGGATCCCAGAATCACAGGATCCCAGAGACAGCTGAACTCTGGGGAATTCTGACACAACCAGGATCACAGGAAGGACAGGCTCCAGTCAAATATAGTGAGGGCAGGTAGCACTAGATGGCAGGAAGCAAGCATAAGAACATAAGCAACAGAAACCAAGGTTACTTGGCATCATCAGAACCCAATTCTTCCAACATGGACACAGCATCACACCAGAAAAGCAAGATTTGGATCCAAAATCACTTCTCATGATGGTGATAGAGGACTTTAAGAAGAACATGTATAACTCCCTTAAAGAAATACAGAAAAACACAAGAAAACAGCTAGAAGCCCTTAAAGAGGAAACACAAAAATCCCTTAAAGAATTACAGGAAAACACAATCAAACAGGAAAAGGAAATGAACAAAACCACCCAAGATCTGAAAATGGAAATAGAAACAATAAAGAAATCACAAAGGGAAACAACTCTGGAGTTAGAAAGCCTAGGAAAGAGATCAGGAGTCATAGATGGAAGCATCACCAACAGAATACAAGAGATAGAAGAAGAGAATCTCAGGGGCAGAAGATACCATAGAAAACATTGACACAACAGTCAAAGAAAATCCAAAAAGCAAAAAGCTCCTAACCCAAAACATCCAGGAAATCCATGACCCAATGAGAAGACCAAATCTAAGGATAATAGATATAGAATAAAGACTCCCAACTTAAAGGGCCAGTAAATATCTTCAACAAAATTGTAGAAGAAAACTTTCCTAACTTAAAGAAAGAGATGCCCATAAACGTACAAGAAGCCTACAGAACTCCAATAGACTGGACCAGAGAAGAAATTCCTCCCATCACATAATAATAAAAACACCAAATGCACTAAAGAAAGAAAGAATATTAAAAGCAGTAAGGGAAACCGGGCAGTGGTGGCACACGCCTTTAATCCCAGCACTTGGGAGGCAGAGGCAGGTGGATTTCTGAGTTTGAGGCCAGCCTGGTCTACAGAGAGAGTTCCAGGACAGCCAGAGCTACACAGAGAAACCCTGTCTCGAAAAACCAAAAATAAAATAAAAGAAGTAAGGGGAAAAGATCAGGTAACATATAAAGGTAGGCCTATCAGAATTACACCAGACTTCTCACCAGAGACTATGAAAGCTAGAAGATCCTGGGCAGATGTCATACAGACCCTAAGAGAACACAAATGCCAGTCCAGGCTACTATACCCAGCAAGACTCTCAATTACTGTAGCCAAAGAAACCAAGATATTCCATGACAAAACCAAATTTACACAATATCTTTCCACAAATCCAGCCCTACAAAGGATAATAAATGGAAAATACCAACACAAGGAAGGAAACTACACCCTAGAAAAAGCAAGAAAGTTATCTTTCAGCAAACCCAAGAAAAGATAGCCACACAAACATAATTCCACCTCTAACAACAAAAATAACAGGAAGAAACAATCACTTTTCCTTAATATCTCTTAACATCAATGGACTCAATTCCCCAATAAAAAGATATAGACTAACAGGCCAGGTACATAAACAGGACCCAGAATTTTGCTGCATACAGGAAATGCACCTCAATGACAAATACAGACACTACCTCAGAGTAAGAGATTGGAAAACAATTTTCCAAGCAAATGGTCCCAAGAAACAAGCTGAAGTAACCATTCTAATATCAAATAAAATCAACTTTTAACCAAAAGTTATCAAAAAAGATAAGAAAAGATACTTCATACTGGTCAAAGGAAAAATCTACCAAGATGAACTCTCAATTCTGAACGTCTATGCTCCAAATGCAAGGGCACCCACATTTATATTAGAAACTTTATTAATATTCAAAGCACACATTGAACCACACACAATAATAGTGGGAGACTTCAACACTCCACTCTCAGCAGTGGACAGATCATGGAAACAGAAACTAAACAGAGACACAGAGAAACTAACAGAAGTTATGAACCAAATGGATCTAACAAATATTTATAAAACATTTCATCCTAAAGCAAAAGAATATACCTTCTTCTCAGCACCTCACGGTACCTTCTCCAAAACTGACCATATAATTGGTCACAAAACAGGCCTCAATAGATACAAGAAGACTGAAATAATCCCATGCACCCTCTCAAATCACCATGGACTAAGGATGGTCTTAAATACCAACAAAAACAAAGGAAAGCACACACACACATGCAAGCTGAATAATGCACTACTCAATAATAACTTTGTCAAAGAAGAAATAAAGAAATTAAAGGCTGAATATTATCAGTTGAAAATATTCAAATCATGTTCTTCAAAAAAAAAAAAAAAAAAAGAGCTATTAGCCATCTCCTCCTCCACGTGTCCAGAGTTCTACTTCTGCCAAGTGACTCCTCCGACCCCAAATCTTTCCCACACACCTTGGCTTAGATGACAGCGCATTGATTGACTCTTTGCACTCGAGCTCCATGCCACTTTGTAAGTGGAGCCATTCTGAGGGCTCAACCCCTTACACAACCCTCATACACAAAATTGGCCTGGGTGACCTGACCTGGGATGGCAGAGGACACTCAGGTAACAGCTAAAGAGAGACCTGGAACAATGAGTCCCCAAGAGAATACAGGATCCCTCACCCATCCCTAGCTCCTGTGAGGAGTATGCAAGCCTGGCAGCTTGTTGTCCTTGTTCAATGCAGCCAAACCTTTACTTGTTTCCTTGTGGTACAAGATAGCGCACAAACTATAATCCCATTCCATACTTCTCATCTCTGAAGAAGGCACAAACCCATCCCATTTTGAAAATAAGAAAACTGAAGCCACAGAAACAGGACAGGAAAAGATGGAGCCAGTAGAAAACTCAAGCCTGCCTGACTAGAGTCAGCCCCACAACCTTACCCATCCCAGCAGGGGCACTGGTGGCCAGGAGTAGGAAAGTGAAAGGCAGCCTGGTTCCTGGTTAAGCCAAGGTTAGAAACTCTAGTGACCCTCAAGGGATGGCAGGCATTTTGCCTGGTTCCCAGACACTAGGCTCCTGACACAAGGCCACAGCCCTCCATAGATTTGTGGCCATCAGTCACATAAGGGCAATGCCTCAAGCCCCTTCCCAGGTAGAGGACATGACCTGTGGTCACATAGCCTCAAGACAGATCTCCATTTTAATGAGGTACCTAAAGGCCTGGAGGCTTAGCCAATAAACTCCCCCTTTCCAGACACTCCATCCTGCAAAAGGAATTTAACCTCAGGCCCACCCTGAGAACTGGGGTACAATTTTATTCATCCATTTTCTGCCATGACAATAAATGTCTTAAAATCATGGACTGTCCACATCACCTCTGGGGAAACTGAAACTCCAGTCTTGCCAAGAAAACTCTTTCCATCTGCCTTCGCTCATCCTCCACCTCTCTTCCCAGAACCATTCTGTAGCCACACTGGGCATCTCTGCTCTCCTGGTATTCAGAAGCCCTTCCCATCTCTATTGGGAAGAACGTCCTCACTTCTCTTCTGTCTTGATAAAGCTTTCACATGGCCTTCTATCTATTCATCCTTTCGGCTCCCTAGTGAGAAGCACCCTGATCACTGGCACCTTTAGGACCCACAGGTTTGCTCCTTTTAGTTAACCCAGAGTCACACAATGAAAGGCCCACAGAGATACTAGCACTCAAATTGGTAAGGCTCCTCCACAGAGGTTGGCCCTGCTGGTGCTTCCCTGGCCAATAGACGAACTGCACCATGCTGAAATCGTGCAGTTTGGGACAAGGTTTGCATTTACACCCATCTGTGACCATGACGTCCAGCTACCTGCTAATCCAAAGGCTTTTGGGGCCAAGTTTGTGATGCCACAGATTGGCTAGTCTCCAAGTCTCCCTTTCCAGAGAAACTTCCAGAATGGTGCTAAAATAGCTTCTGGAGAAAGAAGTAGTTATCATTTGGTGACCTTTACTGATTGGAGCACAAGATGGTTTTATGGGTGCTTCATGCAGTGCTCTGTCCTTCAATCTGGGTGCCACTTATGGTGGTTCACTCAACGAAAGCTAACCACATCACGTGTGTATATAATTTTAATGGTTTTGTTTATGTGTTTACTTTTACTTTCATAAACATTTTACATCTCTTGCCTCATTTCTAAGGCATCTACATAAAATACTGTTCAACTGTCAGATGTTCAGAATAAATACTCAGAAAGGTTCTGGATCCTGTGTATCCTCTAAAATAAAGGTGACCATAGAATATAAGTGGCTACTTTCAGGGTTTCTTTAAATTGAAGTCTACGCACTCTGGAATTCTCAAGGTTGCCCAATGCACCATGCTGTCTTTCACTAGTGTCCTACTTTGATGTCCAATTCAGGTAAGAACGTATGTGTGTGAGGACCTTAGACATCCATGTGGTCATGATGCTTCTTGGTCCAAATGTCTATCCTGGGTATCATAGCTGCATGAGCCACACCAAAGCCTTAGACCAATCATTTTTCATTGTATTTTATTATTAACAGTATATTACAGACTGGTCCTATCTAGAGTCTCACACCCTTAATCAGATGAAGTCTGAGTTTTCCAAGTGGCCATCTCAATGGTCATCCATGGCTTGCCATCTGCCACTCTAGATTATGGCTACAGATTAGAGGCCTGCTCATAGATTCTCCATGTGACCTGGGCTTAGGTGGTAGAAACTGACAGCCTGTTAGTACAGATCTTAGAAATGCATGTAACATTATCACTCTGTCTCATTCTGTTGGTCAAAGATGTCATATAGCCCATCTTCATTTCAGGGAGGAGACAGACTCCATCTCTTAAAGAAAGCTATGTCAGACATTTTTTTGATGATTTATTTTTGTGCCCTCAAAGGTATGTTGGACTATGGATGTGGTATCTGTCAATAATAAATCTATGGCCTTATGATGGCTTAGGCAGGAAATAAGAAGTAGCATATCCAAGAGGAGAGAGAATTCTGGGATAGAGCCAGGAGAGAGATTCACCGGAAAGATATGAGGAGACAGACACAAAAACAAACAAAGCACATATAATGGCTTGCCTGACTAGAACATCCATGACCAGGATTATGAAATATGACTGGATTAGGAGTTCAAGAAATAGTCCTGAACTGCTTTTTCCACCTCTAGCATTTACAAGCCTCTATGTCAGGTAGAAGCATTCTCTCATAAGACATCAGCCCAAGACCATGTATTCCTTAAGGTATATATATATAGAGAGAAAACTCTATCAGTGTTCATCTTTCCTAAAGCAGACTGGCTGGTGCTACTGCTCTGCCATGCTAAGCCATTGCACATGCCCAGTATATGAGACAGTCTACAAAGGTCGCTGTAGGCATAATTCAATAAAAAGATCTTTATATGAAGTCATCCTGGCTTGTCCATTTTTAATCAGGTTGTTTTCATATTATTGAATTTCAAGGTTTCTTTTTAAATGTCATGGGTTTGTCTGATATAAATTTGAGTACTAAGTGCCCTTATGAGAGATGGGTAAGAAGCCTGTGGGCATAGCTTCATGAGAGACCCTCATCTGGCTGGTATATGTAAGGCCCAGGGTCTACTCCTAGCATGGCCAAAGGGAAAAGACTTAAGCTGGGTGTGCTGGCATATGCCTATAATTCCAGCACAACAAGGTCACAACAAGAGGACTGCATGCTGAAGACCAGGCCAGGTGACACTGAGTGTCAGGGTAGCCTGGGATAGGAAGGGATAATATGCCTGAAGTGTTTGAGGCTGGAAGAAGGCAGCAGGGTCCCCCCCCCTCCTTTAGGGACTGGGGAGGAAGCAAGTACAGCCCATGACACTTTGACCGTGGGCTTTTTCCCAAAAAAAATTGTAAGAAAACAAATTTCTGTTTTTATAAACCATGATAGTTGTAGCAAATGAAAACTAATATGATTTTTTTTTCTTTTAGAAGTCTCTTAGTTGGGATGATTAAAGGGATGTGGGGAAAAGAAAAAGTGAAGCCAATTTTGCTAGTCCTGTGCTTGACAGGTTAAAGACTAAGGACTCAGAGGTGCCAGAGAGACAGTGGTGGGTTTCTGGTATCTCTCAGCCTGAGAGATGGGAGAGAAGGAGTCACATGCACAGAGAGAAACATGTTCCAGACTGACCATTTGGAGTCTTTGTGAGAGACAGAGAAGAGGTCTGTGGTACAGCACAGCGCCTAGCACACATAGGCCCTGGGTTCAGTGCAGTCCCTAGATACCAGACACCCTACAGCACACACATATTCCCTGAATCTTAGTCCTGTTTGTTTCTTAACCACAGAGACACAGCAGTTGGCCCACGCTGCTCTCACACCTTGAAATCTGTATCCTTTGAGACAGACCTAAGAATATTTACAAATTAATATCAATGGTCCACTCACCAAGAACTTTGTTTCTCTGAGCATCACAAGACCAAGTAAAAGTATGTAAAAAAAAAAAATCAGCTAGCTGCATCCTAAGGTACCAGGTCCACATCAGCAGCACCAAAAGCCTCTCTAGAGACGGTTTCAGAGACTAATGGGAATCACACTCATCTCTGTGTGTACCTGGGACGTGTAGTTGAGTTAAAGTACCAAGAAAGATACTGACAGTGCCCTAGACAGTCCTTAATATGATTCTTTATATCCTTGGCTGCATCCTGCATCAGTTGTAATTCTGATTTTATTTACTGAATCTTTTCTCTATTGCTCTGCCAAAGGGCTGTCAGTTTCCTTTACTTCCTCAAAACCTAACATCTTTATTTCATTGATCTTTTTGTGTGGGTTTCATTCTCTATTTGCTTTATTTCTTCTCTGATCCTTCCTTCTACTAGCATGAGGTATTAGATTGCCTGGGTGAAAACTTCCTCTTTTTTAAGATGTAGGTGCAGGTGGCTGTAAACTTTCTTCTGAGTACTGCCTTTTGTGCATCCCACAACTTATAGGATGTTACATTTTCATTTTTCCTTGCTTCAGGAAATTCTTTTTTTGTTTGTTTGTTTGGTTATTTGTTTTTTTTGTTTTTTGTTTTTTTTTTTTTTTTTTTTTTTGAGACAGGGTTTCTCTGTGTAGCCTTGGCTGTCCTGGAACTCACTCTGTAGGCCAAGCTGGCCTTGAACTCAGAAATCCTCCTGCCTCTGCCTCCCAAGTGCTGGGATTAAAGGCATGCGCCAGGAAATTCTTTAGTAGTGGTAACGCAGAGTTTTTAGAATCCCTCCCATGGTTGATTTCTAGTTTCCTTCCCTGGTGGTCAGAGAGAACATAGGGTACAAAAGTTTGATATAATGTGTTTAGGCTTGTTTTGGATGTACCTCACATTCTGTCTTGATATAATGTGTTTAGGCTTGTTTTGTGATGTACTGCACATTCTGTCTTGATACAATGTGTTTAGGCTTGTTTTGGATGTACTGCACATTCTGTCTTGGAAAATGTTCTGTGTGCTGAGGGAAGAATGTAAAACCCAAAGCTCTTGCTTGGATGATATGTTCTAGAAATGTCTGTTAAGTCCATTCAGTCCACAGTGCAGTTTAACTTCAGTTGTTAATTTTTGCCTAGATATCTATTGACTATAAATAATGGGGTGTTGAAATACCCAGGCATAAGTGTATTTAATCCATTAATGACCCTTTAGAACCAATAATGGTGGCTTTGTATACCTGGATACTCCAACATTGGGTTCGATGTATATTTTATATAATTACTTTTCTATCTTATTAATTTCTCTGTCAATGCATAGTGTTCTTTCTTTTTTTTTTTCTTAAATACAGTTTTCTTTGAAAAACTACAACTATATCTATTTGGTTTGCATGGACTATCTCTTCCAAATCTTTAGTGAGTGTGAGTGTGTGTGTGTTCTGACAAAGGCAGTCAACAATTTGGGCTTGTAGTTTTGAAATCTACTCAGCTGTTCTATGTCTTCTGACTAAGGAATTGAATCTATGTATATTCTGTGTTGTTCTTGAGAATTTACTCTGTCAAAAAGCAAGTTTCATAATCGCTTTCTGATTTGTGTATTGTGTCTTCTCTCAGAGTTTACTTTTGCAGCTTGTTGCATCTCTACAGTTATGTGTGGTTCTTTTCTTTTTCCTGTATCTACTGTGCTCATGAGTTTGACCCTCTCGTGTATCTCCAAAATTGCAGCCATCGTCTTTCTACTGAAAGACGGAGGGCCTTTTTATGCAGTCCCTGCAGAGTGGTAAGGCTCTGGTTTTGCATGCCTCATGAAGTCTTTATTTTGCTGTCATTCCTGGAACTTAGACTTCTTGTGTATAATACCATTGGTTATTAGGGGAATTGGGTTTTTTTGTTTTCCTTTAAGAATTTCCATTCCTTTTTGTTCTGCATGGCTTTTATTCTCCAATCTTTCAACTAAGAATAATTTTAGTGATCATGTAGTTATATGGCTTTTTAAAAGTGAAAGTGAACATCTGCCACTGTGGAAAAAGAAAGCAAATCTTGACCTTACAGTTTAAATATTACAAACACACTTTAAGATTCTATTTATGCAACTATGATTTATCTTCTAAAATTCCCTTAAGTGTCTCTTCATAATTAGGTTTAAACATCTTGAGATAATCTGAGTATTTTAAAACACTTGTTGGGCAGTCTAAATCATTTGAAATAATACAGCAGACTCCCAAGATTACTCACAACGATAAATATCCAATTGCACACTTTAAGAGTGCAGGGCCACTAAGCCAGCTTTGTATACAAACACTAATGTGACAAAAGTACAGGCCTGTCAGATGAACTGACCAAGTGAAGGCAGCCATGACTGATCAACACAACAAAACTGCCTTCAAATTTTGAATATGTAACTTCCTTCCATGTAGCACTTGCTTCTCTCTTATGCCTAAAGAGAATAAAAAGCTAAATCTATACATAACCAAAACCAAAATAATAGCAGCCCTCCCATCATAAGAACTTCAATTCACCTTTTCTTATTTGTCAAGCTGTAATGAACTAGCTCAATTCCCTGAATGTTCCTTTAAGTGATTTAATAATGCTCTTAAATTGCAAATATAATCATTTGCTATCTATTGCTAAATACTAGCCACCAAAACCTGATTGCCCTCAAGGATGAGAGAATCCACACATAAACCCAAGGGACGCTATCTAGCCTTGCCCCCCCCACACATTATCCCTAATTGGTGAATAAAGATGCCTACAGCCTATACCTGGGCAAAATTGAGGTTTGGGGTTCTTAGGCTTGGGATTGGAAGAGAACTAGGAGTAGAGAGAAAGAAGGTAAAGAGAGAAGGAAGCTGCCATGGGGTAGGTGAATCATGAAAACATAGCGAGGAAAGCTAGCCAGTTGGAGTTAAGAGCTGCCCAGATGGAACATGCCAAATTATTAAATGGGGTTATCAATGGGGAAATAGATTCTAATAGCATGGAGGGTATACATCTGCCCAGCTCTAGTGCTGGTTTTAAGGCTTCTTATAAATATGAAGGTTGTGAGTCTTTTATCTAGGAACTGAATAATTAAAGGTGGGTGGGGTAAAGGCCCCTGATTGGGATGAAATATTTTCAACAACAGCTATCACCCTAAAGATGCAAAACCAAACTGTAAAGTGTAAATGGAAGCAGATAAGAATAAATCTAAATGATATCCTTGTACTTCTAAATAGGGCACACCTTGGATATATGCTTAGTATTTTTAGCAATATCAACTACTATTTAATAAACAAAACCTCAGGGCATCTCCATTAAGAAAAAGCAAATGCTTGTGGTTAGGTAAGCTAAAATTCTAAAATCTTGGGCTAGCATTATAAATAAGCATATTTGGCATTTGAAAATATTTTTTAATACAGACTTTCTTAACATTAAGTCATTTTTATTTATTATAGGGTTAGAAGGTAAATATATTTATAGTGAAGTTATATCTTAAAAGATGGCTTAAATTCTTAAATTCTATTCCTCTAAAAGGAATGTTTTTCCAATATTTAGTTCAAAAGATAAACCATCAAAAGAATTAGTGAACACATTTCTCCCTCCTAAACAGGCATTTTGATGTGAATATCCTAAGTTATCTACATCATTCACTGATTGGCATCTCAGGAGTAATGTTTCAATTTATTTATGGTGAATCAAGATTTAAAAGGTTACACTAGCCCAACACTGGGAGTAACTGTGACCAGTAGGATCCAGGCACACAGGAACTTTGCCATCCCAGTGGCATGAGTTGCTTCTGGTCTGTCTGGGCCAGTGCCCTGAGCAAACCTTGGGCACAAACTCTGCAGCAAGTCCCATAATAGCCAGAGGAAGCTCTACTCCTAGGCACTCTAACAGCCCAGGATCAAAGGATCCCAGAATCACAGAATCACAGAATCACAGAGACAGCTTGACTCTGAGGAGTTCTGACACAACCGGAATCACAGGAACAGGCCCCAGTCAGATTTAGCCAGGGCAGGTAGCACTAGAGATAACCAGATGGCAGGAGGCAAGCATAAGAACATAAGCAACAGAAAGCAAGGTTACTTGGCATCATCAGAACCCAATTCTCCCAACATAGCAAGTCTTGGATACACCATCACACCAGAAAAGCAAGATTTGGATCCAAAATCACTTCTCATGATGGTGATAGAGGACTTTAAGAAGAACATAAATAACTTCCTTAAAGAAATACATGAAAACACAGCTAAACAGCTAGAAGCCCTTCAAGAGGAAACACAAAAATCCCTTAAAGAATTACAAGAAAACACAAACAAACAGAAAAAGGAAATGAACAAAGCCATCCAGGATCTGAAAATGGAAATAGAAACAATAAAGAAATCACAAAGGGAGACAACCCATACAAAACCTAGGAAATAAATCAGGTGTCATAGATGCAAGCATCAGCAACAAAATACAAGAGATAGAAGAGAAAACCTCAGGGGCAGAAGACACCATAGAAAACATTGACACAACAGTCAAAGAAAATACAAAAAGCAAAAAGCTCCTAACCCAAAACATCCAGGAAATCCATGACACAATGAGAAGACCAAACCTAAGGATAATAGGTATAGAAGAGAGTAAAGATTCCCAACTTAAAGGGCCAATAAATATCGTTAACAAAATTATAAAAGAGAGCAGACAACAGAGAGGCACAGGCCCCACAAGTCGCAGGGGAGCCGCCTGGTGGCAGGGACAGAATCCTCTCAGCTTCCAAGTGGCAGAGGTGGATCAGCGACCTTAGCTGCCTCTCCCTTGCACAAGGCGGGTCTGCCTCCAGGGACCTCTTTGACCCAGAGCCTCCAGGGAGAACTGCCATCTTCTCTCCTGTGAGTTCCGAAGCCGGGAGCAGTCAGCAGGGAGGCACAGACTCCAAGAGTCTCAGGGGAGCCACCAGGCGGCAGGGACAGGATCCTCTCAGCTTCCAAGTGGCAGAGGTGGATCAGCAACCTTAGCTGCACCTCCCTTGCACAAGGAGGGTCTGCCTCCAGGGACCGCTTTGACCTGGAGTCTCCAGTGAGAGCTGCCATCTTC
>NW_022196915.1:20808560-20813739 GCF_008632895.1 Mastomys coucha
AAAAAAAAAAGAAAGAAAGAAAGAAAGAAAAAGAAAAAGAAAGTGGGGAAGAGCCTCGAGCACATAGGCACAGGGGAAATTTTCCTGAACAGAAAAAAATATATACCTACACCATTTCTTAAATGAATGTAACCTGTTCTCAGTGAGCTGGTAATGAAGACAATCACTCAAGTCAAATAGCTTTGACCATAGCAGGAAGTCTGTATCCAAAAATCATGCCTACAATTCATTCCTTGATGCAGCAGAGCTGTCAACTCTTAGGTTAGCTACAATGGAGGTAAAAATCCTTTGTTGATGTGAGGGTCATTGAAGTACAGCCTCATTACAATGAATTCCAATGTCTAAAACTTATTCTTATTTTGGGCCACAGTAAGAGTCAAGATTTTAAGCTCTACTAAAAACAAAATAAACAAACAAACAAACAAAAAGACTAATCTATGTTCATTTAAAAAAATACTAGTAGTGATGTATTATTTTAAAATATACAGTTAATATGTTTGGAGTTATTTAAAATTTATATTGAGGAAAATGTATGTATTCTCAGTATTGCTGTAGACAAGCATCTGCATAAGACTGTTCAATTGATTGTTGTTTTATATCAAACAATTTTTACAATATTCATTTTTATTGTTACAATACAAATTTTAAAGAATATGACAAAATGAAAAACAAACAAACAAAAAAAGGTTACACTAAGCCACCAGCCTTTTTTTTCTATTATTAATCTATTGACAAAGCTTTTTTAAAAATCTCTACAACATTTGTATACACTGAAAAAACAGATGGAACCAATCACAGATTTATGTCAAATCTGTAATAAACAATACACATATAACCAGGACTCAATTATAAAGGAAGAGCTGAAGCCAACATTGTTGTACCTTTAGCAAACTTAGAGTTAGAGTTAGGGTTAAGGGTTAGGGATAGGGTTTGAGTTAATGATAGGGATAGGGTTAGGGTTAAGGGTTAGGGATAGGGTTAGGGTTAGGGATAGGGTTAGGGACAGAGATAGGGATAAGGTTAGGGTTAGGAATAGGGTTAGTGATAGGGTTATGGATAGTGTTAGGGTAGGGTTAGGGATAGGGTTAGGGTTAGGGATAGGGTTAGGGACAGAGATAGGGATAAGGTTAGGGTTAGGGATAGGGTTAGTGATAGGGTTATGGATAGTGTTAGGGTTAGGGATAGGGTTAGAGTTAGGGATAGGGTTAGGGTTAGGGATATGGTTAGGTTTAGGGATAGGGTTAGGGATAAGGTTAGGGTTAGGGATAGGGTTAGGGTTAGGGATAGGGTTAGTGATAGGGATAGGGATAGGGTTAGGGATAGTGTTAGGGTTAGGGATAGGGTTAAAGGTAGGGTTAGAGTTAGGGATAGAGTTAGGGATAGAGATTGGGATAGGGTTAGGTTTAAGGTTGGTGCATTAGTATTGTAAGTCCAAGCCATCTGGGCAGTCAGTAAGGGTTAGTGTTAGGGATAGGCATAGGGTTAGGGATATGGTTCAGGTTAGTGTTGGAGCAGCAGTATTGTAAGTTCAGGGTTAGGGTTAGGGTTAGGGTTAGTGTTAGGGTTATGGTTAGGGTTAGGGTTAGGGTTAGGGTTAGGGTTAGGGTTAGGGTTAGGGTTGGAATAGCAGTATTGTAAGTTCCAAGCCATCTGGGCTTTCAGTAAAATCCTGTCAATCCAAGAAGTGAAAAGAAGAGTAAGAAACTAACTGAGAATTAGAGTGCTTGTGAGGCTGTGGCTTCATTGTCCTTTGCTGTGACAAAGACAGAACAGAATTAGTTGAAATTCAAATTACCAACTCAGTTCTTTAAATCAAATATTCTAAGACAATACAACCCAAAAGGACACACTAATTTGATCCTTCTATGCTGAAGAATCATAGTAGGGAAATATTAAAATCATTGTTTTCTGTAATGAAAGCAGTATTAGCAGAAAATTTCATTTGCACAGTAAAAGTACTGCAATTCCTAGCATAGGTCCTGGATTTGAGCCAATATGCTTCACGCTGTGTTCAGTGGTATTTATGGACAAATTGCATGCTCAGAACAATGTACGTGTATTGTGTGTTCGGAACCAAGGCTTCAGTGAAGTCGTGTAAGGCAACATAGGTAAACACTGCCTAAAACAACTCAGATTCATTACACATTTTATTTAGAATTCACTTTTAGTCATTATATATTTAGAAATGTTTTCCTGTTGCCAAATTTTTACCCTTCCATATTTGCTCACAAAGTCACAAATTACAATAGAAGAAGCTGCAGTTTAGAGGCATAATTTGCAAATAAGATAACTAAATTAAATAAATAACAGTTTTAACAAATGCTGGCTTTTTTGAATTCCCTTTGAAAATTTTTACAAGCATTGCTTAGCTATTGGGAATAATTAAATCTCCTCTTTGTTTGGGTAGTTTTAATGCAATGCCTCTGGATTCACTTTAAAGTACCCAAGAAAAGAAAACTCCAGTGGTCACTTACATTCTGTACAGCGGGAACCCAAGCCAGGAGCTCAGAGGAGCCAAGACTCTAAGGTGCCAGAACAGGAAGGTCTACAGAAGTGGCCACAGACATAGACAAACTCCATGGAAAACCTCCACCTTTGGCTGAAGAAGAAAGATAGTATGTATGCATGTGTATGTATGTCTAGGCACCCACAGCAACCAGAGGAGGGTGGCATATTCTCTGGAGCTACAGGCAGTTGTGAGTCATCCGACATGGATGCTGGGAACTGAGATTGGCAGCTCTGGAAAATCAACAAATGCTCTTAGACACTTAGGGCTGCAAATCAGGCTGATAGACTGGCTCAGCGCAGGTAGATCATGTGCGTGTGGTGGGACTGGTCACCAGGGCAGCTGATTCTTCAGTCACATCTAAAGCCCCCCACCCCTTTCTAACACACCAAGGTAAGCCCAGAGCCAATTTTATGATCTGAGGTACCAGTCACATCCTCAAGTAGTCAGAACAAGACTAGGACACCTACTGTAACTCAGGGGCTTGTCTTCCTAGAAAACTCTGGAGAGAAAATCCACTTGCAAATCCTTATTCATCGCCCGCCACCCACTGTGGGGAAAGAGTATCCTAGAAATCACGCGGACAGCCTGAGAAAGTTGTGACCATCGAACAACCCAGAAGCATCAGATGATGCTGAGCAAGCCCATTGAGTTTATCCAGACATTCAGGTCACCCTGATAGCTCATCCAGCCTTGTCAATCCCAGAACAGGCACATGAGGAATGCTTATGAGAGGGACAGTGGAACACAAGTTAAAGAGAAAGACATTGTAGCCAGGACAGAATGTCACATCCCAGGATTCCTAGCTGCCTGGCCACCTGCCGAGTGTTCTCTCTGCCTTAGCCCTTTGCTTCCTGCCACCTGTATTCTTTGTACAGTCATAGCTACAGCGATAGCAGCTGTAGTGCAGGCCTCTTGGAGATAACCATCCATTCAAAATGACTCATAGCCAGAGAAGTGAAAGGTCCCTAGTAACCTCAGATGCATTAACTCTCTCCAAGATAGTGCTGCTGAGAGCTGATTGAAATGTGGCCCTGTCTCTTGTCCCCATAGCATGTTGCTTCTCATCTTCTCATCACTCAGGCCTGAGTGTCTGAAGATACAGCCTGAGCAGTAGCCCTAAGGCTAGGTCAAGATCAAAATAGGCTGCTGTCAAATGTCCCCAGATGGACCAACCATCCTCTTAGGACCACATTGCCTCTCACATTGGTAGGTGGGGGAAAGGTGAATGGGTAATTTTACAGTGGCATCGAAAGCTTAGAACTGTGAGCATCCTGTTTCATTCCTCTAGGGGATCATAAGGAGCATCCTCAATGGTTTTTAATACACAGAGTTTTTAAAGCAGCCTTTTCTGATTGTGAATGTAACATCAACTTATTGTAAAACATTAAGATGTGTGAAACAATAGGGAGAATAAACAAAAAAAAATGTTACTAGGACCCCAGAATCACCGGGGTTTTTACTCCCAGTGCAGTACTGTTGGCTTTACACAAAGATAAAAGTGCACATACGGAGTCATGTACCCTATGATTTGCTATCATAGTTTACAATTATTTAACAGATAATATTCTTTATTTGCTATGATTAGAAAGCCTCCAATAGTAACCCAGTAGCCCGTTGTACCAGGGGTTATTTAGCCTTTTCTCAAAGCTGGATATTGGATTGTTTTCTATATGACATAGAATGTGGAGAAAGATCCTTGAAGGCCAGGTGTAGAGGTGCATGCCTGTACTGTCAACACTCCAGAGACTGAGACAGGGGGATCACAAATTTGAGGTGAAGTTGGAGAGATGGCTCTGCCATTAATTTAACTGGTTGCTCTTTGAGAGGGCCTAGGCACAGTCCCCAGTGCCACGTGACAGTTCACAACCATTTATATCACTGGTTCCAGAAGACCTCACTCCTTCCTTTTGGTGTCTACAGGTACCAGACATGCACACGGCACATGAACACACATGTGGGCAAAATGCCTATACACAGAAAGTAAAAATAAATAAATCTTTTTTTAAAGAAAAGTTTAAGACTAGCACAAGCTTCATAGGGAAATCTTGTCAGAAATGAGGAAATGGAAATGGTTTAAAGGAAAGGAGAAAAGGAAAGGAGAAGAGAGGAAGAGGAGGGAGAAGAGCAGGGGAGGAAGGGGAGGGAGGGGGTGGACAGAGGAAGGAGAGGAGGGGAGGGATGAGGATTTTTGTACAATTCCTTCTATAAACTAGAAGATCCTCCAGGATGCCTCTTCCATCTTAACAACCCTCACCTTTGGTAGCCTGGCATGTTGAGCATTTGACCTTGACCTCCAGTCACTGATGCTCCACAGAGTCCACCCCCTCTCCTCACACACCATGCACATCATAAGCAGGTGAGGTGTCAACATGGAGGATGACTCTGGCCACAAAACCCAGCAAAGTGCAGCAGGGGAGACAGAATCATCAGTGGGGCAGGACAGCTGACCTCCTGGAGAACTGCACAGCAGTTCCGATCTTCTCTGAACCCATGCTTGTTAAATATTTCTAAAAATCACTCTGAACGCCTGCTCAGTCCTGTGTCAGAAGGATGTTGGCATGATATGTGATAAAATACCGAAGCCACATCTACCAAAGGACTGGCAGGATACAGTCACCAACCAACACCTTCTTCTCTTTCCTGTCTCCTCTTCTCTCATCTCTCTCTCTC
>NW_022196915.1:20813749-20846598 GCF_008632895.1 Mastomys coucha
TTACTGTTCCACTTGCTTAAATTTGGGTGGTTAGTCTCATTTCTCTTGACCCCAAAGTCTACTTCAGTGCTTTGTAAGGAGAACCTCATTTGTCATGCTATTGTTTGATGCCAAAACACTGACTACCATTGTGAGGATAAGGTCGTAGCCTGGCCTTTCCTTGCTCCCCTGTTGGAGGCTAACATCATCTCCAAGCATCTGTTAACTCTGTCTGTTCCTCATGGTGAGAACCACCCTGCTCTCCTCTCACGATCTGGTAGCTGCCCAGGAGACAGAGGTCCAACCCCTGTGCTTGAATGGTGACAAGCAGAGGAAAAGTCAGCAAGAACTGTCCTTTCTTCGGCTCTCAGATTCCCTAATGCTCAACAAAGCCTTGAGAGCATGCTCAGTGGATGCTAAAATAAGCAAGCGAGCCAGAGAGGCTAAACATAGAGAACTGAAAAATATAGAGACACAATGGGTGTCAAGTTGGACAAAAGGTAGCACATTAAGGAACAGAAAAACAATGGAGCAAATGGTAGTTACATCATGAAAACTAATGGGGAGAGGAACTTTAAAAAAAAAAAAAAAAAAAACTCAAGCACAATGAGGACCCAAACTCCACAGCTGAGGCCAAGTCATCTGTGATTTTCTGAAGGATAATTAATTTGAGCAGCTGTTGAAATCAAACAGGTAGTCAGTTGAGAAGCAAAGAGAAAGTGATAAAGGTGGCCAGGATTGTCAGACACTTTGAAGGGATTGGCAAAGTTGTGAGAAGCATCTCTGTAATGTGATACCTCATCAGATTTGTAGGTTGTAAAGACAAAGCCTGCAGAGCAAGAGAAAATGGAGATGACTTTGGTGTTTGGCCAGCAGGGAGACTGCACAACTGTTTATCCACAACTGCCATAGTTGTGGGATAAACTCTCCCAGAGGAAGGGACCTCGTGTTCTTTACATGAGGATTAGACACTGACAGCTCCCCAGCCCTGAGCCAGGCCAGCCAAGTGAAGCTGGAGCGAGGTGGAGGCAGACAGTTCTATGAAGAAGCTGCCAGGGAAGTGTCTGTCCTGACTTCATGGTACAGGATGAGCATCACTGAACTCCAGGCTAGACCCCAGGCTGGACCCCAAGCTGGATCCCAAGCTGACAGTACACCAGTCATTCATTTGTTTCTCAACTTGTTGAACCTTTATGGCTCCTTATCCAGTACCATGTGCAGAAGTCCTCTTAGGAATGACTGGGAACAAAGAGGCTGTTGTCTGGCTTTTAACAGCGATTTATACAGCTCTGGCACGGCTAATCTCAACTTCAAAGAATAGATTAGCTAATCGAACCACAAAATCAAACTCTGGTCTGGGCATGCAGGGCAGAAAAATGAAACAGTCGCTCATGACAGCGTGGCACCATGGAGCCTAACAAAACCTGGGCTTCCTCCACATGTCAGGTGCTCCACTAAGTCCTGACTCTTGCTTAAGGGTCTGTGCTTTATTCTGTGGAGAGGCTAGAGAGGCAAAACCATTCCAGTTCCAACAGAGATAAAGAAAACATGGCATTGAGAAGCACAGATCACTGCATTGTATTCTAGTCCAAATATCCATTTGACTAACATGGAAGCTGAGACCTAGAGAACTGCTGACTTCCTGTCCTTCTCAGTAGGACAGTGACATGGAACTCACTACACAATGACAAGATGATCACCAGGATCCACCCAGGCTCCTTGGATGCCCAGGTCAATTCTAGACAAGGATGAGGCTTGAGACTAGACGCAGAGCTCCCTTAACTTCCAGGCTGGGAAGAAGTCTGGAGAACATACTTGATGGTAGTATCAGGACTGTAGGGGGAGGACTCAGGGCAAGGGGAGCACGGCCTCATGGGATTTTCTGTACAGCCTCATCATCTTCTGATTTCCTCCACTGAGGCTGTACTCAGGGCCGACACCCCACAATTCCTACAAAAAATTGCTCTGCAACCCACAGACAATGGCCTTGAAACAAAGATAAGTTCAAAAACAAGTGTACATTTCCCGTTCTGGAGCAATGGCCTGGACTGCTGAGCTGATGATATCATCTAGGAGAGTGACAAGACCTTAGGTTGAGAGGTTCAGGGAAGTAGGCCATGAACCTGATTGGACACAAACCTGGAGTCCAGTTCGATGGTTGGGGATGCAGAATTGTGGCCATCTTCCTTGCTCTTGGCTCTGTGGCATCCCCTGGCATACTTGGTGACATGCCAGTGTTCTCCCACCAGACTTCTATTAAGAATGTAAGAGGTGGCATTAGGTGAGCAAACAGTTTAAGGAACCTCTTATTCCATCGAAACAAAGGAACAGGTGTCACCTGCATCACAGTTGGGGTGGCTTTACAGCAGTGCTGCCCCCAACATGAGATAAAAGCCCATGATTGTAACTGTAAGGGGGGGGGGGTTGAGACAGATTTCTCTGTATAATAGACCTGGCTATCCTGGAAACAAACAGTTCAATTTAAAAATGGGTAAAAGACTTGCCAAAGAAGATACACAGAGTCAAGTGAGACACAAGAAGACACTCCGTACCGTATGTCATGGGAGAACTACCATATGTTATGGTAGATGATGATGGAGTGCCACTGTGTGAATATTAGAATGAGAAAACTCTAACATCTAATGCTAGGGAGACATCGAAAGTGTCCTTCTTTGTTGAAGGTGGAGCAAGACAGCAGAGACACCTTGAGAAACAATTTTGCAGATTCTAACAAGCCAAGCAGAGTTACACACCCTGCAGTCTCTGCTCAGAGGAGCCGAAAGTTCACTTCCACCAAACCCTGCATGGGTGTTTACAGCAGCTTTGTTCATAATCACTGCTAATTACAGGCAATCAACATACGCTTCAAGTCAGGTAAGTGAGAGTACACTGTGGTGTGTTGAGAAGATGGAATATCATCCAATCCTAAAAAGAACGAGGCTGTAAGCCACGACAAGGACGTGGAGGAACCTTACATGGAGATAGTGAAGTGAATGAAGTCAGGCTGGCCAGGCTTCATGGTTTGTGAGCCCAGCTTCAACGGCAGTCAACAAAACACAGCAGAGAGAAGCCGTTGCTAGCAGACAAGAGTGGGGTGAGGAGGCAGAGTACAGAGGGCCTTTGGGATAGCAGAAGTGTGCCCCTGGATTGGTGGACATGTGCCACTATGCTTTTGTCTATACCCATGGGATGCATATCACCAAGAACTGCACAGCAGCATCCAGGTCATAGAACTGATGGTTCTGAGTCTCTAAGATCATGGTGTGTACAACTCTAGTGGAGATGTGGGCAACAGGAGAGGCTGTGTCTCAGTGGGGGTCTTGGGCATATAGAAAACCCTTACACTCTTTTAGATTCTTCTGTGAACTTAGAGCATTTTTATTGAAAAGAAGAGTATAAGTATATTTCACCTTAAACTTAAACTATTACCATTTCAATATATACTCAATCTAAAAATTTTTATGAGACATTTCACATTCTTTTCATGGTGAACGAGTTTTGAAATTTTTTGTGTAATTTGCACTTTGAACATCTTCATGTGGGCAAGTCACAGCTGGCCAGTGGCTGCCATAATGGATACCTTGGAAGCCTGTGTTATTTGAAAGACATGCTCAGAAGGAATCCTAACGTCCAGCACCTGCCAGTGCCAATGGAGACAGTGGCAAACTCCAGATGCATAGTAGGGGATGGAATAATCCAGAAGCCTCTTGACCCTAACAGGTGTCACACAGGCGTGTTCAGAGAGCATCACAGGGTTCAGATGAGAGTCTCAGAGGACAAACCCCATGGTAAGAACGGTTGCTCCTTACCCAAAGACACTGGAAATCTCCAGGAACTCCAGAGCACTCTTGCAGTGCATAGGCACACAGTAGGCCCACACGTGGGAAAGTATCACAGATACAAAATAGACTAACAAGAATGTTAGCTTCCAGGAAACCCTGGGTTGTATAGCCCAGCTTCTACTTGGGCTCTGGGTCAGGCTTCAGACCTTCAGTAATCCTGAATGAGGCCCTACAAGGGCATCAGTTGCAGACAGGTCTTGCTGTAAGGTGCACTGTACAGCTCTGCAGCCTTGAACAAAGCCTTCTTCTCCGAGCGACACCCTGCCAGTCAGTTAGCACCTCCCATCAAGCTCCAAACACTTTGTGATCAATGGCTGGGGCTCTGCAAGCCCCTTTCGGTGTGACCAGTTCTTCCCAAAAGAGTCTGCTAACCCAGTGCACTAATGGGAATCCAAGAGGTTGGCTGGGCAGATGCTCGCTCTCTCTGCTGCCCCTCCTGGGAGTACTTCCTGTTGCTCCTTCTCCCACCAGTGGCTACTCTTCCCAAAGATGTGAAGGAGTCCAGCTTGCATATTAACACCTTTAGAGCCAGCCTCAGGGTGTGTCCCTATGAGACAGCAGCACAGTCAGGCCCCTTGTCTAGCTTCTCAGTTTTATTTTATTTATATTTGTGTGTGTGTGCATGTGTGTGTGTGTGTGTGTGTGTGTGCATTTGCATGTGTTTAATACATGCATGCATGTACTGATGCACTCATCTGTGCCTCCACTTGCAGAGGTCAGAGTAGAACAGCAAATATTCCCCTCTGTTGTTCCCCCTTATCCTTTGAGGCAGTTCTCTCACTATTTGGGCTAGGCTAGCTGACACCATGCTCCCAGAGTTTTCCTGTCTTATAGGCATGAATGGCTTTTATGTGAGTGGTGGGTACTTGAACTTAGGTCCAAGTGTGCTTACCCACTAGGCTCTCTCCTCAGTCCCCAGCGTCCCAATTTTAGTTCATCCAACTGGTCCCTTTGCTCTCCAGCCCTAGGATGGGGAGCTTCCTACTAGTTTTTCCCCATACACCTAGAAATCTCGATTTGTTTTGTGCACTCCCTCAACAAATTAATACAATGATTTATAATAAATTCAATAATTTAATTTAAGCTTGTGAGTATATACAGTAAAGTCTTTCTAGTAAAGCAGCTAGTAGATTTGGTTTCTGAGTCTTGGTGGGGTGGGGGCTGGTTGGTTTTCAAGACAGGGTTTTTCTGTGTAGCCCTGGCTGTCCTGGAACTCACTCTGTAGACCATGTTAGCCTCAAACTCAGAGATCTGCCTGCCTCTGCCTCCTGGGTGCTGGGATTAAAGGCGTGCACCACCATCACCTGGCTTTGATTTCTGAGTCTTAAAAGGCTTTATGCAATGGCATCACTGACATTATTATAGATGGGTGGCTTCTATGTATGGGCAAACCGTCAGATACCACACAATATATCCTTCAGTCCTCTCATCATGCCCATGAGCTCTCTGCCATTTCCACCAAGTTCTCAACCTCCCCTCTGAAAATCCTCCTTCCCTTCCATGTTCTTAAGGTGCTCCACCACTCTCTTGCCCCATTGGCTAACCAAACAAACCTGGCCAGTCAGACTCCTTCCACGAACATCTCAAATTGGAATTGAGAAAAAAAAAAAAAGTCATCTCCTCATCAGTAGCAAAACCCCTAAATCATCCAACTCGGGCTGACTGATAGTGATCCTTGCCCTCCTGGAGAATCGGACTGATTCAGATAGGCTGTGTCTTATCCATGTGGAATCCCATGGGACTCAGGAGTCCAGGGTTTCTTTCCCATCCTTCCTACAGTTTCCCTGTCAACTCTTTCTCAAAGCAGGGGAAACTAAAGGAGCACCCTGCTTAAACAAAACCAATCCAGGAGGGCCTCCTGTGTCAGCCAATATTGCCTCGTTGTCCTCATTTCTCAAATAGGAAGCTGAGACTGAAGAAGGATGAGATGGACCCCAGACTTCAGGTCATTCTGACTCCAAAGCCTGTGCTCTTCCCAGGAGTTCACACCTAAAGGTGAGGGTTAGGAAGAGTTCCATGGAGGCTGTACTCAGGCTCACCCAGACCTACAGGGAGAAGAGACTGAGCCTCAGCTCATTGCCCCCGAGCTCAATGGGAGATCCACTGGGATCTCTTAACTGGAGATCTTAATATGTGAAAGCAAGGTGACTTGGTGTTTGCTTCTCTAGGAGATGGGACGTTGAGTTCTGTCTCTGGAGAGCCAAAAGTCATGGTGACAGAAGGGAGCAGTCTACCACAGGAGATGACTGTGTGAGACGAAGTCATGAGGAATCTGAGTCTACTTCCACATGCAGGCTATTCCTATCCTGATTTGTACATCTCTCTTTCCAGGGCTGGAAAAATAGCTTCGGTTAAAAGCAAGTACTGCTCTTGCCGAGGGCCCAAGTTTGGTTCCGAGCATGCAAACACACATCATCAAGTGCTGCGTAATTGTCTCTACTCACTCTGTCTACACCCTGAACATTGAGAAGATGGAACAGAACATAGCTTCGTAATAATTAAAGATAGCGATGAGAGGCCTCAGTCTTTCCTCCACTGGGATGGAGCTTCACTATCAAATGGTAGCATACTCTGACAATAGCCAGAAACCTGGGGAATAATCCAGTGCTCACAGCCAATGACACAAGCCTCTCGCCTGCTGCACATATACAGGATGAAGAGGTGTGTGGTGTTCATAGGGCAAAAGGGTATGTGTGTGTAGGTGTGTTTTCAAGAGCATACACACACACAAGCACACAGATGTGCATGGAGGACAAAAGTCAGCCTTGGGTAGTGTTTGTTAAGAGCAGTGGTCCTCAACCTGTGGGTCACCTAAGACCATCTGTGTATCAGACATTTGCATTACTATTAGTAACAGTAGAAAATTATAGCCACAGAGTAGCAACAAAATGACATTATGATTGGGAGTCACCACAACATGAGGAACTGTATGAAGAGGTCACAGCATTAGGAAGGTTGAGAACCACTGCTCCAGAGTCATTCTCCTTGTTTCTTTAGGCAAGGTCTCTCAAAAGGATCTAGGGCTTGTTTATTGGGTTAGACTGTCAGTCTAGCAACATCAAGGGTCTGCCTGTGTCTGCCTCCCAGTGCTTGGACTATGAGGACACATCAGCCTGCCTGGCTTTTTATGTGGGTTCTGGGGTTCATACTTGGTTGCTCAGGGTTGCATGGCAAGCACTTTACCAACTGAGGAATCTCCCCAACCCCAAGGAAGTGATTCTTTTAAAAGGCCTTCTCTCTGGGAAACCTGCATCTATCTGCCATACTCAAAAGGCTACAAAGGCTATCTACAAGGTGGTACAGGCTACTGGCCTCACAAAGCACATGACTTCACAGGGACTATCTCAAAGTTCTCACCATCAGGCTGAATAAGTGGCCTATTTCCAGTCTGATTTCTTTGGCAGTCAGAATAATAACTGAATGCCCTATTCACATATTTATGAATGAAGGGATATGAATTTAAGAGGGCTCTGGGCTGGCTTCCAATTGATTACTTAGATAAATTCTTTTCAGGGTCAAAGAGAACAAATTTCAAGTAAGTGGTGATATTTAAACAAGAAGAAACCAAGCCATGATTACCCAGCTACACACCCTCCTTGAGTCACAAAACTGAGGACTGGGAGTTCTTTAGGGTCATTAAAGATTCAACTTTTTCTTTGATGGGTTCCTGGAGAACTTTGAACGGATTGTCAAAAAAGAAAGTCCTCTTTAAGCGAAGTAAATAACCTTCTTTAGTTGTGCACTTGGCCAAGCTCTGGCCACACGCACATGAGAGTCACAGGGATGTAAGGAAGGGTATCTGGGCTTTGCTCTCAATGAGTTCACAATCTTGTAAGATGATGGATGTGTCTATTCAATCCTGAAATCCACAGCACAGGAGAAAGCACAGCACATCACAGTGTCTATCCCCAAGACCAAACGTAAGTCAAGAGGTCCATAAAAGACAGTATTAAGAACTAAGAATTAAGTCAGTTTATTTAGCTTCTTTGGGTCTTTGGGGTATAACATGATACCTGTATTTTACGGCTAATATCCACTTATAAGTGAGTGTATACCATGTATGTCCTTTTGGGACTGGGTTACGTTACTCAAGGTGATATTCTCAAGTTCCATCCATTTGCCTGCAAAGTTCATGCTGTCTTTGTTTTTAATAGAGGAATAGTATTCCATTGTGTAGATGGACCACATTTTCTTTATCTGTTCTTCAGTTGAGGAACATCCAGTTTCTGGCTATTATGAATAAAGCTGCTATGAACATGGTTGAGCAAGTGTCTTTGGTGGATGTTGGAGCATCTTTTGGGTATATGCCCGGGAGTGGTATAGCTGGGTCTTGAAGTAGAACTATTCCCAGTTTTAAGAGAAACCGCCAAATTGATTTCCAAAGTGGTTGCAGCAAGGAAGCTTGAATCTCACTTAGAAAAGGGGAATAAAATAGTCACAAGAGGCAAATAGAGGGAGAGAACTGGGGAGGAGAGGCATGGGGAGGTTCAAGATCAGGTGTGGAGGACAGGAGAAATGGCTAGATGGCCATGGAAATCTACAACTGACAGGGGTGAGGAGTGGTGCGGGGGAGCATCTCCAGATTGAGACAGAGATCTGGGATAAGGGAGGCACTCAAGAATCAATGGGGACAACCTTAGCTGTAACTCATTACAGTGGTGATATAGAACCTAAAAAGGCCACCTCCTGTAGCCAGGCAGGAACCCCAGTGAAACCCACCCGTAAAACTTTAAACCCAAAATTTATCCTGTCTACAGGAAATGCAGGGATGGGGGGAGTGGAGCAGAGACTGAGCAAATGGTCAACTAATAACTGGCCCAACTTGAGACCCATCCCATAAGCAAGCACCAATTCTTAACACTATTACTGATACTCTGTTATACGTGCAGACAGGAGCAAGTTGGCCTCTGTGAAACCACACCCAGCAGCTGACTCAGACAGATAACAGACACCTGCAGCCAAACAGTGGATAGAGCTTAAGGATTCTTATGAAAGAACAAGAAGAAGGATTGCCAGCCCTGAAGGGGATTGGAACTCCATAGGAAGAGCAACAGAATCAACTAACCTGAACCCTTGGGGGTCTCAGAACCTGGACTTAGGCTTCCTCACACATGTGTAGCAGATATGCAGCTTGGCCTTCATGTGGGCTCCTAACAACTGGAACTGGAGCTATCCCAAAAGCTGTTGCCTGTATGTGGGATATGTTCTTCTACCTGCTTTATTGGGCTTCAATGGGGGGGGGCGGCGGGGAGGGACTTAGCCTCGCAGGGACTTGAAGTACCAGGGTTGAGGGATACCCAGGGGAGAGGCCACCCTGAGAGAAGGGAGAGGAGAAGGAGCAGGGGAATTGGGGGAAGGATTGTGGCAAGGAGTGACTGAGAGGAGGCAGTGACTGGAAAGGAAGTAAAGTGAATAAGTAAAAAAAAATTTAATTTAATTTTTAAAAGGTGGGGAGACAGGCTCAGCAGGTAAGAGTACTGGCTGCTCTTCTGAAGGTCCTGAGTTCAAATCCCAGCAACCACATGGTGACTCACAACCACCAATAATGAGATCTGACACCCTCTTCTGGTGTGTCTGAAGACAGCAACAATGTACTTATTTATAATAATAAATAAATCTTTGAGCCTGAAGGAACTGCACTGACCAGAGCTAGCAGAGGTCCTAAATTCAATTCCCAACAACCACATGAAAACTCGCAACCATCTGTACAGCTACAGTGTACTCATATACATTAAATAAATAAATAAATAAATAAATAAATAAATAAAAGACTTCAGTTTAGATGATGAATTTCTTTCGGTCTTATTCACCATGTGCCTGCTACATAATGAGCTATTAGTATTTGTTGGATAAATGCAATAATTCATTGTGACAGTGAGCTTGTGTTTTGAAGGAAATGAGGGATTTAAACTTACTTAAACAGTGAGTGAAGTATTAGTCACTGATGGGGCAGAGCGTTTCAGGAAGGCAGGAGGGAAAAGAGCGACAGTAAATATACACATTTTAAAGCCCAGGCATGTTGGGGGATTGTGTGCCCTTTGTAATGAATGATACAACCAGAATGCAAAGGGCAGGAAAGATGGGCTGGAGAGAGATTTCTGTGGCCAAGCTGTGTTAAAGGGTTGGACTTACCTGCAGTAGAAACCCCTCCCACTCCTGTTTCCTGGAGTTGTCTTTTCCTGTTGTCCCAGAATAGATATTAGCAGGGCTCAAGTACCTCAGTTTAGATGATGAATTATACAGTTGAATCGGTTATTTTTCTGTTATTGCGGGGAAAATACTCTTGACAGAAAGCAAGATAGGAGAGAAAGGGTTTGACTTATGGTTCCAGAGGGATAGATCCACAGTATAGGGGAAAGATGGAATAACAAGAAACTGAGAGCTCACACCTCATTCATACACTGGAAGTCAAAAGAGACAAGAGAACAGGAAGTGCAGCAAGGCTATAAACCTTCAAGGCCCGCCCCCCAGTGACGTACTTCCTCCAGCAAGGTTCTACCTACTAAAGGTTTCACAACCTCCCCCAAGCACTTCCATTAACTGAGGACTAAGTATTCAAACACATGAGCCTAAGTTGGGCATTTCTCCTTCACACAGCAACCACCGACTTGCATGGCCATGCGGAGCCCCTGCAGCTTCACACAGAGGTAGCAGATGAACTTAGAAAAGTCCGTGTTCACAGCGCTGGGTGGATCACTGAAGGAAGAACAGAGATCTCCTCTAGTCCAGGTAACTCTGCATAAGACTTTGTACTAATGGTAAATCTTCAACAGCAGCCCAAAGCTGAAGAGATGGTAGAAATTAAGAGCATTGCCGAGGACCCTCGCTGGGCTCCCAGCTCCGTCATCAGGTGCTACATAACAACCTTTAAATCCATCTCCAGGGGCCCCAGTGCCTATGGCCTCCATGAGCACCTGTACTCACATTCACAAACAAACGCATAAATACACATGCTTACACATGATTCAAGATAAAACTAATCTTTTTAAAAAATAAATAAATCTCTCTTTCCCACCTTCATTATTTATGTGTTTTATGGCTATACCCTGGACATAACTTTAGAATAATTAAAGATAACAATAAGAGATTACTGTGCTTGTGGTTGTACCCCTTGAGGCTAATACAGTAACTAGCATATTTGATGAACAAGTTAATTGAAGGGAGGAAAGGAGGAGGAGGAAAGAAAGAAGGGAAGGAGGGAAGAAGGAAGGAAGGAAGGAGAACTTTCTAAGGTGAAACAAACAAATGAAAAAATAAACTAAGACACCTGTGGTGGTGCCAGCCAATAATCCCAGAACTGGAGAGACAGAGGCAGGGGAATCATGACTTGGAAACCTCCTTCTACAATACAGTTAGTTCCATAGCAGCCTAAGTCTCATAGCAATGCCCTGTCTCAGGTGAAATAATCCTTAAAAATTATGTGCATGATCCTTCAGTAGTACATACATGTATATAGAAATACATACACAATTTAATCACATTTCAAAACAGACATATGCATGTACTAACTAAAACTGAATCACAAAAATGACAATTTCCTTTGTTTTCAGTTTATTTTACAATATGATTACTTTTATAATGGAAAAGCATGTCAAGACTGTTTATTTAAGAGGAAAAGGCCAGAATTAAACAGGGTTGAGATCTTCCTGCCAGGGTTTGATAAGGCTTCACATAATCTCAGAAATCCCAGGCCTTCTTGCAGGAATATGTATCCAGCTCCAACCTTACCACTCCTACATAGGGAGCAGCTACTAACTCCCCATAGGAACCCTCCCCAGCAGACCTGGGAGGAGTTACATAGAAATACCGACCAGCTTGAACGGGAGCAGTTTCTGGTAAGCAGCCATGGAAACTGATGGAAAACTGTTTTAAGTAAAACCCAGCAGAATGCAAAGGGCAGGCTCCCTATAGGTGGAACTTTATAAGCTACGTATTTGGCAAGTATTTATTGAAATAATTAAAAAGCTTCACGAGAAATATGTCCACATGCAGCCAGAGAAATGACAGCCAAAACAGAGCATACCTTTTCGGCACTTCAAAGTTTAAAGATATGCTCAGAACATGGATCAGACCCCAGAGTGCACGGCTGCACACTATCACCCCATAGCCCCAAGCCCCAGGGCTGCTATTTCCTAAAGCAAAGCTTCCTGACTTCAGTGTTCCTACAATTAACCTACATATTTTGACCAAATGCTGGCTTGCATTCAGCATATCTGCAGTGACAACAAAGACTCTGTATACCTAACAGCCTCCAGTTTCGAGGGCTGCTGGTCTTCAGACCATACTTAGGATAGTAAACATCAAAGAAGCTGGCAACCAAGAAATCCCAAGGGCCATTAAATACCAGGACACCGGGACACTAGGATCAGGAAACAACCATACAGGGTAGGCTATTGTCATCCTAACTAAGCAGGAAGGAAAACACAAGATGCTCAGTGGAGTTTCTACATCACACCCTGATTCCTAATACCTCATAAATATCTCATCTGGACCACCAGCACCTTGGCCTCATTGAACCTAAGTAATAAAAGCTTACATTCTGGAGCTTCTGAGAAGAGAAGTCTAAGGCCCCAGGTCTTTGTAAGTTCAGACAATGTCATCTTGCCAGGGTGGGCCTGAGAGTCTGGGTTTTGCCCAACGTCGATCATATGAAGTAGTCAGCAAAAGACTATGCTAGATAACCAGAGTGGTTTAAAGCTCATTTTTCATCATATGTGATGGCTTATGTCTTGATCAGTGCTCAGAAAGGAGGCTTGGCAGGAGCACTAGGCAAGCCTGTCTACACAGTAAGACCCCACTTCAAAACAAAAGAAATTGTCTCAAATCCAGGAACAAAAACACTAAACTGGAGATGCAGCCAAAAGCTGAGACAGGTAGAAAGAAGTGGGAGCTCCAAAGCTCCTGTCCAGGACATCCGTTGCACACACACTTGGTAAGGGACCAGATCCAGAAAGTCCATCAGAGCTGTTCAGTGTGGGGATAAGTCTCCCATGAGACTACTGTGTTTACTGTATTGGAAGATTGCTCTGTTCAGACAGAATTGGACTGCAACAACTATCTTATGTGAACCAAGAGCAATCTTGGCATATCCTTCTTGCTAAGGACACACACTGAGGATGCCTTGGATCTCATTCAGCAACCAGGAGGGGACTAAACTTTGACCACCTTAAGTAAGGCAGCCATATTTATCATAGCCCATTCCTATTGTCCCTGTTCTTTTCAGCAAGTATTTTATTAAGCAGACTCCCAACTCCCAGCACTGCTTCTACCAAAACCAACCCATACTGAAACACCCAACATCCCTTGAAAGAGCATAGCACATCACGATGGGCAAGTTAGCTCAATGGTCAGGACATGGATGAAGACTTTTGGGCCAAGCATCCGTGCTGAGTGGCTATTAGAGTCAGCCATTTCTGGCTCTAATACCCTTGCAGCTCAAGCCACAAAGTTCTCTCTGTGATCTGCAGAATCCTGACTCAGAATTCTCCCAGAAGCAAATGGCTAAACCATTTGAATGTCAAGCTTCAAGTCTCTTGCCAGCCTATCTGAACCCCAAAATCCAGAAATGACAGGATACTATCGAAGCCTGCAATGTGTCTACTTGGCTTAGTGAAAGGATGTGTCCAAAAAAATGGTAAGGAAAAGCCCAGAGAGGACTATATGAAGTTAGACTTGCTACCCATCCTCATAGATCCCTTGGAGAGATCCGTGTGCACAGTGGACAGGGGCAGATGCTCGGACTCCCCTCGAGGTGACCTACAATGGCAGGTCAGTACCAGAGCCTTGATATCTTTCTTGAAGTTGATGTTGAGAAAGCCATAGATGAAAGGGTTGACACAGGTGGAAGCCATGGCAAACAGGTGGCACATCAAGAAGATGAGGTTGCCATGGCAAGCAGGGATGGCTTCCTGGTACCAGTCCTCCAGAGTGTTGAACACATGCAGGGGCAGCCAGAGAACGGCAAAGGCAGTCACCATTGCCATGAGCATGCCATTGATCCGCTTCATCTGCCTCACCCGTGAGTTGCAAGTGTGTGTGTAGAACACACGCCTCTGCCTCCGCAGGCGCTGGTAGATGCGTATGTAGCAGACCAGGATGAAGGCCAGAGGGACGCAGTACTGAAAGAGCAGCAGAAAGGTGGTGTAGATGAGACGGTGGCGATCTGAGGACCAGAATACAAAGCAGACGACCTTGTCTTCCAGAAACTCTACAACCTTAGAGTGGTTGTGGTGGAAGAGGTTGTTCAGGATGCTATTGGCCAGGAAGGGCAAGGAGAGGAAACAAGAAATGAACCAGATGACCACAATCCCCAGGTAGGCCTGGAAAATACTAGGTTTCCAGCCCGTTGGATTGATAATGAGCTGGTGCCTCTCCAGGGCCACAAGGACCAGTGAGAGGATGGAGACTGTCACTGACATACACTGGATGAAAGTTAACATCTTGCAAAGGACTTCGCCAAAGATCCAGTAGTCCATGATGGTGTAGGTGACCGTGAGTGGCTGGCAGATGACGCACATGAGGAAGTCAGAGAAGGCCAGGTTGGCAATGAGTAGGTTGGTCACATTGAACTTTTCCTTTTGCCTTGTGGTCACAAATATCAAGCAGAGGTTTCCCAGGACCCCCAAGATGGTCTCAATGCTATAGGTGGTGATGATGAAGGCCAACAGGTCTGCTGAATCCTGGCAACTGTCAGAGAAATTATAGAAGGAATCCAATGGATTGGTCCCATTCTTACCCTGTAGGGATCCCAGGAAGAGAGAGGCCATGAAATGAGAGGTATTCATGGTGGGTTGTGAGAAGATCCAGGAACTCCAGGAGTAAAGGGCCCACTTCAGAGGTGCAGCCTGCAAAGCAAACAAGTGGAACTCAAGGACCATGCACCTAAAATGGAACCAGGTAAGAATAAGGGCAAGGTTCTTAGCTGCTTATATCTCATGGTTTGGGGAGCTATCACGTAAGGATTAAGGTAAGATGCAGGCATCCAATACTCACTACCTTATAGGCAGCACTTGCTGCATGTCAGAGACTGTGCTCAGTGTTTTGCATACTAGCTACTTCATTCAGACAAGTATTATCAACCTTGTTCATTGGTGAAGAATCGAAAAGCCACACAGGAAGCCATTTGTCCATACTCACACAGCTAATGAGACATCTGACTGTCTCGGAGGTGCCATAACTTACCCAACCAGCTCCCTCTAACCTCAGGATTTGAGGCTGTTCTAATGAGAAAGAACTTGGAGGATAGAAATCCCTGGTATCACTCATCCCAACAAAGACAGTAATAGGTCCTCCAAGGTGACCCTCTCAGTCTTCCATGACATCCATGGAACCTGAATTTTGGGGCTTGGCACACAGTGCACCCTCCTGGTTCCAGACCCTCGTGTCATGTCTGCCTTGTTTCTGAGGTGAGACATGGCAAAAGTGAGGACAGCCAGGAATGAAGGCTGGCTCATCAGTACACTGTCTTCTCCATGCTGCCTACAGTACTCATGCACACATCTGCCACCAGCATGTGATGCTCATCACCCTCCATTCAACAGACTTATGCTCAAGTTACCTGACATACCTCCATCCCCTGGCACTGGCTACCTTTCCACTAGGACTTCCTGAACAAATGGGTCCTCGAACAACACTGACTCCTCAGACCCTGGATTCCAAATCTGTCAAGCAGTAACGCCATTGATGGGGCTTGACATAGAGGGTCAACCAGCACATTGGTGCACATCCTCTTACAGATCAGCACACGAGTTTTTCAGGCATTATTAATCCCACAGTTTGCCATTCTCAACCTTCACTAAACATCAGGGTCATCCCAGAGGCATGCTCAAAGTGAACTTTCCAGGGCCCCTCACCAGGAGAAACAGGGAAGTGAGTTTAGCCTTAAGGGTTTGCTGGACATGGTTTAGGGGCCCAATTTTGAAAAATGGTATTCCTATCAGAATAGTCTCTTTGAGATCATTCTTTGATGACATGTATTAATTAGCCAGGCCTGTTTTTAAATATATATCTAACTCTCAATATACACTCATCTTCGTGATCAAGCGCAGTTTTGACAGAAAGGCCAAATTAGCAAGAGATCCGTAAAATTGGATTCTAGCTGCCACAAATGTCACTCAGTGTTCACTTAGCCTGACCTGTGGATGTGAGTCTCACCTAACCATTTTAAAAAGCCAATGAATCTGACAGATAATTTACAGTCTGGTTATTTGAACTGCAAACTCTCCAGGGAAGAAGGGTTGTCTGGCACCATGTTCTTCTGGACACAAAAGCATTTGGCCAAATATAACAAGATGAAATATACCCAGCCAAACATAAGGACTAGGGTTTGAGAGGAAACAGAAGGCACAAGCTACATGAATCTGTGCCAGATGCACTGGCCCAGAGGTAGCAAAAGGAAAAGAAGCCCAGATCTTGTCTGGCCATCAGCAAGCAGAGCATATCAGTGTAGGGTGACACAGGCATGGCCAGAGGGGAGTCAGGAGACAGGAAAGGCTCCAGGCAATGATCACTGCTTCATGTATCTGCTTGGCCAATGTGGAGAGAGCCCTAGGGTAAGGTCAGGGGCCACGGTCCTCTGAGATGCAGAAGCTGATCACTGGGTATGCAGACAGACCTCAAGGCCACAATGCTACTGTTACAGTACTGTAGGTACCGCTGATCACTGTGGGTACCTGGGGGAACAGAGATGGAGCTACGGGTGGGGAGAAAGAAGACATGGTGTAGAATCTAGAGCTCACAAACTGAAAAGGAGACAAATGGACAAAGGAGAGGACAGAGTTCAAGATATGGAGAATTGCACACACAAAGGCACAGAGGCAGGAAGGATGGCAGCCTCCTAGGACCAGCAAGCAGTCAAAACAGTGGGAGCCAAGGAGAAAGAAGGAAGGAGACGTGATGAGGGGAGAGAGGTGAGGCGGACCGGGAATGGCAAGTGAGCCATTGAAAGGCTGACAGCAAGCATGTGTATTCCAGAAAGATGACTTTGATGTAGAAGGTAGGTCAAGACTCTGAGAAAACCAAGGCAGAAGGAAAGGGACATCAAAAGTGGCAGCATGCAGAGTTTTCCTTGGCTCATGTCCTTTTTTCTCACAGAAACCAAGGTAAAGCTAACTTGTAGGATAGTTGCCTAAGAGCCAGGACATCACGGACCAGCACTGCTGACCAGTCACTTAAACCCTGAGCCCCAGGACATCAGGGGAGCAGACTCCTTGCTGAAGGTAGAGTATCCTTGAGGGGTGCATCTGAATAGAGCCAGGTGAGGAAGGAAAAAGTAGGTGCCACCAAAGCCTGAGGAGAAACTACTGTGGCTCAGCCACCAATTGGGACTAAAGAGACTAAGATTAAGAATGACCAGAGCGAGACCATGAGGTTGAAGAGAGCAGGTTACCAGGAACCCATTCCTGAGTCTGTGCTTAGTCCCCAGGTCATCTGAGAGCTTCTGGGGTCAATGACAGGATTCCCTGCCACACAAATGAAACGATGATGTGTATGTAAGAAGTGAGCAGTGTGCTATGCCAGGATCCTAAGCTGGCCAGGCTATTCTTATTCACTTGTCCTGGGTTTAAATAATGGTTCTGCCATCCATCAGCCCAGCAGCTTTGAGAGTCACTAAGACTGTCTAAGCTGCAGCAATATAAGGGAAAGACAGTGAGTGTCAACTGTGTTGAGGAGCAGTCTGGCTCAGACTTAGGGCAAGGAATGACAAAGAAACTGGGGGTTGTAGGAAAGTGGAACATGGACCTCCCATTCCCCTGGACATTTTTCAGATCAGTGTCTGTCTTCTTTGGTCAAATGATGCAATTGATAGAGGGGGAAAGTCCCATTCATGAACTTTCTTTGCCACCTCCTGACAGGTAGAGGTCCCCAAGGCCAAACTGGCTCTTCATAGGTGTCCATCAAATATAAATGCCCTTCTCATTCATCCTACCAACTCCAGCCTAAAGGACTTCATCTCCTAGCAGAAGCTGGCCACAGGACCACACAAGCACATGCCCAGGGTCTACTTGACTGCAGCTGCCTGGTGCTAATCCAGAAAAGGATATTCCAACAAAGGCATTTGCCAGGACCTATTACTTTGCTGATCCTTCCCTAGCACCTGGTCTCAAACAGCTCTCATGTGTGGTACCCTCATGCCCTGCCCTGCTCAGAGCCCATTTGGAAGGCAGGACTCCTCTGGCCCCATGGCTGGAAGGGGTCACACTTCCATACTTCCTGTACTGGCTGGTTTTGTGTGTCAACTTGACACAGGCTGGAGTTATCACAGAGAAGGGAGTTTCAGTTGGGGAAGTGCCTCCATGATATCCAGCTGTGGGGCATTTTCTCAATTGCCCCTTGTGGATGGTGCCATCCCTGGGCTGGAAGTCTTGGGTTCTATAAGAGAGCAGGCTGAGCAAGCCAGGAGAAGCAAGCCAGCAAGGAACATCTCTCCATGGCCTCTGCATCAGCTCCTGCTTCCTGACCTGCCTGAGTTCCAGTCCTGACTTCCTCTGGTGATCAACAGCCATGTGGAAGTGTAAGCTGAATAAACTCTTTCCTCCCCAACTTGCTTCATGGTCATGATGTTTGTGCAGGAATAGAAACCCTGACTAAGACACTTCCTATCTCAGAGCTGAGGGCCAACCTTATCCACAGCCAGTGATTAGCTCAGGATCATTCAAAATGAATGCCATGTGCTTCCTCTACTGTCTGCCCAAAGATGAGACTCCAGATAAACACAAAAAAGGCTGTGGCAACAAGCAGGCAAACATCACTGCTATGAGCATGCTCCCATAGACAACCTGAGGCAAGGCCTTACCTTACCCTGAAAGTTCATGATTCCTAGGAGACACAGGGCAGAAGAAATATTAGTTTTCACTTGCCATCCTACTGAACGATAAGCTAAGCTACAGTCCCACCAGGAAGGCATTAGTAGACTGAGCCCTATGGCATGGTCAGTAGTTGATCTGTAAAGATGGCAAATTCACATGGTCCCATCTAACACTAGCTCCAGTTAAACTTTAATTTTTATTTTATGTATATGCATGTTCTCCCTGCATGTATTATCTGCATACCATGTGCTTGTCTGGTGCTGATATACACCAGAAAGAGAGACTGAAATCTCCTGGAACTAGAGTTAAAAATGGCTGCAAGCTGCCATGTGGGTGCCAGAAATCAAATCCAGGTCCTTAGGAAGAGCAGTCAGTGCTCTTAATCACTGAGCCATCTGTCCAGCTCCATTGGATCCATTTTAAGGAGGAGAGGCAGTGAGATGAAGGGCCCTGGCCAAGATTACAGCTGTAGGAAGCAGAACTGGATCCCTGGTCAACCTGGCACCCCTCCTGCAACAGATTATTTTGGAAAGAAGAAAGAGAAGTAAGCTTGTGCCAACGCTGATGTACAAGTGGCCAGGAGATGTTGAAGATAGATATACATCCCTGATCCATTGACAAAACCCCACTTCCTACTTCTCTATGAAGCCAGGCCCCAGGGGAGCTTCTAAGGATGCTGAGATGTGGTTCAGACACATGAAAGAGGGTCCCTGAAGCCCGCAATGCTCTGTTGGACAGTTCACTGGCCTGTCCCACAAGACAACTCAGAAAGCCTGCCTCTTCAGCCCTATGTCTGAAGAAGTGTTTGACTTGACTCTCCTCCTGGTGACCACATTCACTTTCCAGGGTTGCTGTCATTAAGTCCTCTAGGAACTGACAGGGGATGATAACCCTGGGTTGATGGGGAGTACACTATGCAAGGTCAGTAAAACCCTGTCTTGGACTTCATTTTGAAACATGGACACAAGTGTGCAGCACCAACTTCACCCCCACCACCACCCCTGGCCCAAAGTTCCGCTGTGCCCTTTCCTAATCAAAGGAAAAACAATGAGCACAATGTGTCAATCACCCTAGGATGGACAGCTACTGGCAGATGATCCTCTCCTAACATCTCCACAACCAGCTACCAGTTCTGAATGTCTGCCTGCACACACTTTGACACTTCAGATATGCAGCTTACTTCCTCAGATGCACTTACCTGGCAAGGTACCAGGCCACCGGGTCCCAGGTGAGGAGACTGGAGCACCAAGCCCTGGTCCACTGCCTGTAGTGTGACACCAAGTTCCGGCTGGGAAGCCCACCAGACGCCCTGCTGCAGGAGCCTCCGCCAAGCAGCGCCCTCAGCGTCCTAGAGATGGGTACCTTGAACTCTTCCTGAATCCCGCTGGGCGAATACAAACTGCACAGGCTCTGTTCCTCAACCCCGGGCCACCCGCTGGTCCTTGCCTGAGCCGGAGTCCACACCCGCCCACTAAACTCTAGCACCGCCCACTTCGGGAGCCGCACCCACGGCCAGCCCCCAGGAGGCGAGGTGCAGACGGCTCAAGCAAGAGCCAGACCCACAAGTCAGCCTGCAACCTGCAGACCAACTACACTGCATATACACCGCGCTTTCGCTCTCGCTCTTCCTCCTCCTTCTCTCTCAACCTCTCTTTCCTCAGCCATGGAATGGGCTTAAGAAAATGTGCTTTCCTACAGTGGGGCATGGTGGCATTTTAATCCCAGAACCTGGGAGACAAAAGCTATAAAGTCTCTGGGTTCCAAGAACATGGTGAAATCCCGGGGGTGATGGACTGACACCAGGCACCTTTCATAAACTCATTCTACCTGTTCAGCCCAATATTAACTGTAGCCTACGCTGTGAGCCTTTTTGTCCAACTGGACACACAATGCTGAATGACACGCTATCTGGTCTCGGTGTCATACCATCATTTCAGAGCTCTGAGACCTGGAGAAGCAGAAAAGAGATGAGTTAAACTCCAGAGAGCCAGCTGACCTGTGTCCTCTTTAGATGGTGGCTCAAACAGAGGGCAAAGCAAGGCCTAAGGCTTGGGAGCTGGGGTATTAGCGCAATGTGGCCAGAGGGAAAGAAGTGGACCTCCAGAAAAGCAATCAAGACAATCCTGGACAGACCAGCAGGGTTACAGCAATGAATTAGATGAGGAGCCAGGTAATTGTTTCTAATACACTAAGACATCCCCTCCCCAAAGAGGCCACATGGTAAAATCATCTGAGCTTAGAGGGCCTCCTGGGTAACAGGATAACACACACACACAGAGACTCTTAAGTCGGTCCTAGTGGAAATAGTTCCTGGCACTGTGGCCAGTGGTCCTTCAGTTGTCACTTAAGGTGTACTGAAAACTGTACAGAAATTACCTTATTTAATCATCGCAGCTGCTCTGAGAGACGAGTATCTTCATCCCTGCCTCCCTGGGGAAGCAACGGGACCACAAATGAGCAACTGCCTGAAGTCGCTCTGCCAAGGAAGCAGCCAGATTTAGGACAGGAATCCTGCTACGCATTCAGCTTCCACTCACTGGCTGTGGTCTGTGCCTCTTGTCTCTTCCTTAGGGACCACTCCTCATCCCAGGTGGACAGGCTGCAATATGCCACTTCTCCTTCAGGCCAGCTTCCATGTCCCTGCAGTATAATGCACTCTTGCAAGCCTCCGGCCCTGCTGCAGAGACACATGGAATGGCCAGATGATACACTTGTCTCTTCGTTCTGTATCTTCTTGTGTCTGTCACCATCCAGGCCTCACATAGGAACACAAATGAAGGTAACTCTGACAGAAGAAGGAATTTATTTTACAGGACCTGATTGTAATGGTGGCTTCTGGGAGGAGAACATCTGAAATCATTGCCCGTATAGAAGCCACTCAGCTCCAACAGAGAGAGCCATGAACACTGGCTCAGTGCTCAGGCAGCAACTCAGACACCATCACCGTCACCAGGCAGTTACAAAGGTCCTGGACTGCCTGCAGAGCCTTTGGAGGCCAGCTTCCACACGAACACATGAGAACCACTACCAGTTTCACAGGCCTGAGCACCCATGGCCTAGAGACTAGCAAAGGAACTCAGCGGAGAGGAAAACTAGCACTGCTCCTGTGCCAGCTGGAGTGCTCACACTTATTCTCACTAGCTACGCTCATCCAATTTCACTAGCGAGAAAACTGAGCCTTGAAAAGTGGGGTATCAAGCAGGGTGTGGTGGCACATGCCTTCAATCCCAGCACTTGAGAGGCAGAGGCTGGTGGATATGTATGAGTTCTAGGCCAGCCTGGTCTACAAACCGAGTTCCAGGAGAGCCAGGACTGTTACACAGAGAAATGCTGTCTTGAAAACCCAAAGAAGAAAAAGAGAAAGAGGAGGAGGAAGAGAGGGAGGAGGAGGAAGGAAAGGAGGAGGAGGAAGAGGAGGAGGAGGAGGAGGAGGAGGAAGAGGAGGAGGAGGAAGAGGAGGCAGAAGAGAAGGTGGAAGATGAAAAGAAACATGGGGTATTCCCCAGAAAATTCATCTCGTATCTAGGAGGACAGGATTTGAGTCCAGGATTAAATGTCCTTTTCTAGAACCACATGAACCTTTAGAAGGTTGGTAGCTTCTTGTCATTTATGTACCTAGTGTGACCTGAATGTTTCACACTAGCTATTAGACACTTTTTCTCTGCTGGTGAAAGGAACAGCGCCCTCTAGTGGCCCCAGAGCCAGGCCTTAGCACAGTGGTTCTGAACCATTGAGGGGGTGGCATATCAGAGATCCTGCATATCACGTATTTACATAATGATTCATAACAGTAGGAAAATTAGAGCTATGAAGTAGCGAGGAAATAATTTTATGATTGGGGGGTCACCACAACATGAGGATCTGTATTAAAGGGTCATAGCATTAGGAAGGTTGAGAAGCACTGTCCTAGCACAAGTGGAACATCTAAGGAGCCCACGTGGAAAACCCAGGAATATCCCCACTCTTTGGCATCCTCACTCTCTGGCATCCAGGGCCAGCTGAGATATCTGCAAAATTCTGCTGGCAGGATGCATTCCTGGTGTGACTTCCCTTCTGCTGTAGGAACAGCGGGCTCACCCGATCTTCCTTAGTAACTTGGAACCAGGCCTCATTGCTCATCCTTCAGAATGTTCCACAAGAGTCATTTTGGAATTGGGCGGGGGGGGGTTAGCATCAGGTGCGTTCAGCCCTCCAGGCTGCTGGTAAGGCATTTCTTATCCCTGAATGTTTCTTGATCTCTCAGTTCGCTCAAGGTCAGTACATTCCTGGCCCAGTGAGCCAAGCTGAGGATTAGAAAGACACTTTTCCTTGATTCCTAAGACTTGAAGTCAGGCCCACTCATAGCCGCTATCCCCACTGTGACAGCCAGTGTGGGAAGTGGTCACGGTCTGGACACAGAAGCCATCTCGCTGCTTACAGTAGAGCTGCAACTAAAATCCACAAGGGCTATTGTGAGAAAATGTGAGCTGTGGAAAAGCACCCACAGACTGAGCTGTACTCTCTCCCTGAGCTCCCACACACCCCTCGCTCTCCCCTCCTAAGGATCAACCCTTACCATTTCTAATTTAAAGTCTGTCCAGACCCAAGTCACACCTCACACTCCTCACTGAAATATCCATTAGAGTCCTAGGGCTCAGGTGTGGTGACCAGCTAAAGTCACCCTGAGCATTATTTTTTGATTGTTGCCTCCCTTAGATTTACCCTCCATTTAACACTGAGTTTAGTGACCACCACTGAGTTCATTTGTAGATAATGCTCATCAAGCCTGTTTTCCACACAGGAAGTTTGTTCTCATTGTTAGAGACCCAGGCCTCTGTAAAATGTTCATGTACTTTCCCCCTCCTATGCAAATGCACGAGTGCGCGCGCGCACACACACACACATACACACACATCTGTTCATTCCAAGCAAGCCATTCAAGCATGGCCTAAGAGCACAAAGCTCCCATGAGTAAAGCAGTTGTCCTAATTTTCCCTAGAAGATGGAACGATGCTACATTAGCCACCCAAGGGAAATCGTGTTTGCTCACTCCTATAAACAGTCGCCAGTATGCTTAGAAAATTAACAGCACAGAGAGGATGTTTCAAAATGATATCAAAAAAAGGAAAGCATATCAAAATATCAAAAGTTTCCTGTTGCTTTTTGGATTACAGACATGGTTGTACCCATATAACAGAGACAGGTTGTCAGGAAGCAAAAGAAACTAAAAAAAAGCAAGAGAGGACCCTTGAAAATACAGCATAATTGCTGAAAATTATTAAACATTTTAAGTCAAGTGTGATGGCATAGTCCTGTCATCCCAACCATGGGAGGATCATAAATTCAAGGCTTGTGACGTAGCAAGATGCTATTTCAAAAGTAAATAAATAAAAGTGAATATTATGTAAGTAAACAATGCTTTACTGCAAAGGATGGCAGAATGGATTAAGAAAACGTCCTGTGTTCTAAGGCAAAATCACAGTGATGTGGAGAAGAGCAAGAAACATAGACAGAATAAGTGGTCATAAACATAGACAATGAAAATAAGTTGTCATTGGGTAGCTAATAAAGTGTCTAGGAAGGGAAAGGCAAGACCGTGAAAGAGCAATATGGCAGTCTCAGTCAAGGCAGGAAGCAGAATTCTCTCTCCATAGCCCACTGCAGAGACACTATTGGGAAGGTAATTTATAGAGACTTGAGTGGCGTGCAAGACTAAAGCATGAAGGTGGGCCACCCAGACATGGTAATGGTGAGAAACAGCTACCTCTCCACAGCTTATGAAAGAAAGGAGATCTGGCAGCCTGAGCTGAGCGAGAGTGAAGGAGTGCTATGCTATTCCCAGATTCTCTGTTGCTATTCCCAGCCTCTGCCTGATAACAATGAAAATAAAACACACAGCAGCTTCCATTCCCAGAATCCTGCAGGTCTCTCCCATTGGCTAAATCCAACTGGAGTACACCAGCAAGAGCTACCTGCTCTCCCAGACACAGAGGAGAGCAGAGGCCTGGGATGGAAGATAGATCTGTGTGTGAACAACAGTATTCTCTCACCCCACTCAGTGGGATACATCCCAAGGTCTTCAGTGAAAGCCTGAAACAACAGATATGTCAAGCTATGTACCCACACACAAATACATAAACATATGTATTTAAACATATATTACTTCCAAATGAGATACTAAGAGGTTAATAATGTCTAATAATAAAAGACGGCAATTTTAATAAATTTATTTCTGATGTATTGATTGATTTTTTTATTTCTGAAAGCTTCTATTTAACATTTTCTATATTAACTATATTTGACTGTGAGAAAAGTGTAGTGTGTAACACACCACAAGATGATGAAAAAGTAACTAATGTGCTGGGTGGCACCCCACAACTAGACCAGACATTGGAGAACTGCAAACCCCCAGGATAAAGATAAGATTCCAAGATGTTCCACCATGGGATGGGGGATATTGCCTACAAAAGTAAAATGGAGAAGGTGATTGGCCATTGTTGTTCTCAGCAGCAAAGCAGGATGATAGGAAATAATGAAATGACCAAGCATGTTTAGCGCTCATGGAAATCTGTTTTGATACCTAAGCTCTCATTTCAACCATCAGATCAAAGGTAAGCATGGAAATGGATATTTTCAGACCTGCAAATTCACTTTTCATGAACACTATCATGTTTTAGAAGATATTCGGGCATCAGTGGTGCTAAAAGCAAGGAAGGTAGAGAAGTCAAAGAAATGACTAACCTGACCCAGTGCACTGGCTGGTTTTGTGTGCCAACTTGACACAGGCTGGAGTTACCACAGAGAAGGGAGCTTCAGTTGGGGAAATGCCTCCATGAGACCCAGCTGTAGGGCATTTTCTCAATTAGTAATCAAGGGGGTAGGGCCTCTTGTGGGTGGTGCCATCCCTGGGCTGGAAGTCTTGGATTCTTTAAGAGAGCAGGCTGAGCAAGCCAGGGGAAACAAGCCAGTAAGGAACATCCCTCCATGGCCTCTGCATCAGCTCCTGCTTCCTGACCTGCTTGAGTTCCAGTTCTGACTTCCTCTAGTGATCAACAGCCATGTGGAAGTGTAAGCTAAATAAACCCTTTCCTCCCCAACTTGCTTCTTGGTCATGATGTTTGTGCAGGAATAGAAACCCTGACTAAGACACCCAGGAACCTAGAATTCTCAATCATCCTCAAAAAGATGAGTCACAATCGTGCTACAGAGAAACATCAGAGTCAATGCCACCATCAAAGATATCAAAGAGATAGGGATGGAGATTCATGATTCACTACTACAGGACTCCCCTGTGCAGGAAATTGCTGGATCTTGGAGAATGACCGTGGGTTACCTAATTAAATTTAATTAGACAGTGATGCTTATTTAATTGCTATTCTAGATGCCTTACACAGTCACTCCCCACCCTTGGTTGTCAGTGTGTACCTATTGATCTGGTTCTTGTTTTCTCCATATCAATTGAAAAGGACCACAGATTCACTTTCTCCTCATAAGAAAGCAACACAAGGCCAGTGCCAGTTCACCAGCTTTCTTTCCTAGTGAAGTTGATAGACTTTGATCACCTGAACATTTTACAGATATAATGTGACTCTAATGTACTGGAAATACATGCTGGATGAATTGAAAATAGCCATTTGCCTTCGCAAGATACATGCTTTCCAGAGCGCTGTCAAAGTTCAGGGGCTGCCACCTTGGGAAAGGTCCCAGAAGCACACAGATATGAAGCAGATCAGAAGGATTTCAGGGTATGTGTAGGTGTGCTATATCAACAAGTGAGCAACTCATGGGCAGCCAGTTTTGAACAGGGTTCAGAACAAAAGAGAGTTGTACATCAGGCCTATGACATACATATGACATAAGTCTATGGCTTACAACCCAGAACACTCAAAAATACTCAAAGTGACTTTGACATTTGGATGTGTTATGAGGAGCCCTTTGCTTACTTCATGAGAGAATCATGACATAAACTTCCCAAGGATTATAACAAAACCCCACCTCTTTTTTTACAAAGGCAAACTGTCTTTTAAAAAGCAAGTTCTGATCGGGTTTGATTGTGCATGTCTGTGACCTCAGCACTTGAGGAGGCTGGAGAATGGAGATTGCAAGTTTGAAGTCAGCCTGAACTATAAGGGGAGACCCTGTTAAGAAAGACAAGGATAACACAGTGTAGGGAAGATGTATTGAACACAGTAGCCCCAGGCAGAACTGGCTGTGTGAGGAAGGTTAATGGGTGTTGGCTGAGGAGTAGCGTGTCAGGACACGTGTTTATCTTCTGTAAATTTCTTCTGATTGGTAGGAAGTTAAACTGGGTTTTAGTTCAGTAGTAGAGTTCATGTTTAGCATTTACAAGTCCTTGGGTTCATCCTCAATGCCCAAATCAATATATAAATAAATAAATAGAATAAAATAGGGTGTGTTTTAGACATGGAAGCACTATGTTTTGGTATTGGACTATGAGCTCAGTCAGCACCTGAATTGGCCTATCAGCTCATGGAGGAGTTGTCCAAGCTGTAGGTCGGCCATGAAAAATAATACATCAGTCATTGGAATCTGTTGAGGTTTTGTCTTTTGTTGTTATTGTAATGGTAAGTGCTTGCCCCCAAGACCTGGAGTCTGCACTAACTTCTGGGAACCCCCAATTAATTCTGATTGATAAATAAAGATGCCAGCAGCCAATAGCTGAGGAGTATACACATAGGCAGGGTTTGGGTTTCCCAGGCATGGAACCACAGGAAGGAAAGCAAGGAAGCCACAAAGCAATGCACAGGAGGGAAAAGCCGCCATGTAAAGGGGCCAAGAGAAGGAGGTCCAGAGGGCCGCTCAATTGGGTCAAGAGCAGCCAAGATGGAACACAGAAATTTGTAAGTAATAATGGAGTAATGGATAGAAAGTAGATTCTAACAACATGGAGGTCAGGCAGTTGCCTAGTTTTTGTGCTGCTTAAGACACTAAAATATAAGGCTGCATGCCTTTCATTCTGGAGCATAAAACATTGAGGCGGGTCCTAACTCCTCCCCAGGGATTTATTAAACTGGGTTTTAGCTCAGTAGTAGAGTTCATGATTACTTAGCATTTGCAAGTCCTTGGGTTCCAAATATATAAGCATTTATTTCATACTACAGGAATGACACATAAAGAGATGGCATCTGTGGAGTAGAAAAACTCACCCTTTCTGAACTCTGAAGAAGGTTACTGCAAATGATTTTTTTTTACACACGTTCTATTTTTTATTCTTTTCAGTTGTGCAGGGATGAAACCCAGATCTAATTTTGTTCGTATGTATTGTTAGTGAAGAATCACTAAAATATTCTTCTACTAGTACCATGTCTCCCCCTGGTGTGTATATTCTACAGCACCATCCAGCCTTTCTGCTACAGATTCATACAGGGGTCTCACATTATGGATGAGGGAGACTGAACCTTTGAGTGTTCATTTGGCCACTGGAGTGGGGCCACGGGCATAACCAGGCAAGGTGCAAAGACATGCAGATGGAAAAGCTTCCGATGACACAATGGAAAAGCTCCCAATGACATAATGGCTTGATGTGATGCTCTGAGAAATTAGAGCTGGCCACGGCAGGACACACCTACAGACCCAGCACTTGGGAGGCTGAAGCAGGAGAGTATACATTTGAAGCCAGCCTTCCTATCATAGAAAGCCCCAAGCCAGCCTGGGATACACAGCTAGATGCTGTCTCAAGGGAGAAAGTCTATTTTAAGGTCTTGGTTTTTCTTGGTCTTGGTCTTGGACTCAGCTATGTTATAATACTCAGGCTCAATATGTTACAAATACAGTATTTGTCTTACACTTCCATATTACTATTCATCATGGAGGGAAGTCAGGATAGGAACTCAAACAGGGTAGGAACCTAGTTGTAGGAGCTGATGCAGAGGCCATGGAGGGGTGTTGCTTACTGGCTTGCTCCCCATGACTTACTCAGACTGTTTACTTAAAGAACCCAGGGCAACCTGCCCAGGATGGCCCCACCCACAGCTGACCCATATCAATCACAAAGAAAATGTTCCTACATGCACGTCTACAGCCCATTCTTATGGAGGCATTGTTTTCAGTTAAGACTCTCCCTCCTTTCCAGCGACTCTAGCTTGTGTCAAGTTGACATAAAGCTAACCATCACAAAGGGCCAGGGATGCCTTAGAGCTGGGGGTCACTGGAAGGGTATACCTTCCTTGGTGGCTTTGGCAGCCAGAATTTCTTTTAGGGTGTTTCCTGGAAGACATACCCTTGTCTTTTCCTTCACTTTGAAGTTCTTGGTGCCTCCTTTCCAGCCCTCTCACAGTTGACCAGACCCTCCCTCCATCCCACAGTTGACCAGGACCTCCATCCCACAGTTGACTAGGACCTCCCACGTCAATGGCATCTTTGCAGGTGTCTTACAACATTGTGTCAAGGTTCTTCCTTTATTTTTTATCTTATTATTTTTAACTTTAATTTTATTTTATATTTTTTCTTCTCACATGTTACCCTATGGGTCTTTTGTGTGTGTGTGTGTGTATACATATACATATACATATATATGTGTGTGTGTGTGTGTGTGTGTGTATACACATATATATATATATATATATTATAGCTTCCAGTTTAGTGTTTTTATGGGATTCCTGAGTATATAAACAGATGGATCTCTGCTTCTTGTGCCTTCTGGGTTCATTCCCTTCTGTTTGTTTGTACTGTCCAATTCCAGTGTGTTAGTTTTTGTTTTATCTTGTTGTATTTAATTTTATAATTATCCCATAGAAGCCTGTTCATTTTCTAATGAAAGACAGAAAGGGGCAGATCTGGATGGGAGGAGAGGTGGAGAGGAGCGGAGAACAGTAGAGGGAGGGGAAGCCATAATCAGGATATATTACATGAGAAAAACTTCACTTTCAGTAAGAGAAAAAAGTTTAAATCTAAAATTATAATAAAGTCATTGTGTCCAGAACCTAACTCCTTTAAAATTAATGCTCACATTCCTCGCTGTTATACATTTTGGCTACATCTTTGATATTGCCTGGTAAGATTAAACAGCTGCCTGTTTTTGTTTGGTTTTTTTGTTTGTTTGTTTTCATTTTCTTTATTTTGAACTTTGTTTCATTCATTTTACAGTGAACACACTGATGGATTTAGAGGATTCCATTTAATGTGAATCACATTGCTCTAATCCACTAGGCACAGCTGCTTATAGTGACACTGATGTCTTGCACACTCATTCTTCAACCTTTATTGTGAAACATATTTTCTTTTCCACACCTTTGTTAACTAAACCAAGGTTTCTTATCCCCCTCTTCTCTAGAAGTTGCTATGCAGCTCATTTCTGGTTTTAGTTATATTCTTAAATTGTCAACACAAATATCTGAGCTTTGTTCAGTGAGTGTCTAACATAAATCACATCCCGACCACAAAAGGCCCCAAGGACCCTCTCTCCACCTCCCCAGGGCTAGGATTACAAGTGCGCAGCCACTGCAGCTGTTCACACTTGGTGCTTGAACTCAGGTCCTTGCGGGTGTGACAAGCACTTACTCACTGAGCCATCTCTCCAACCCAGTTTTTTAATTTCTTTAAAACATTGTGGGCTGGAGAGATGGCTCAGTGGTTAAGAGCACTGACTGCTCTTCCAAAGGTTCTGAGTTCAAATCCCAGCAACCACATGGTGGCTCACAACCATCTGTAATGAGATCTGACACCCTCTTCTGGTGCGTCTGAAGACAGCTACAGTGTACTTAGCTGTAATAACAAATAAATCTTAAAAATATATATATTGCCAACATGTTTGTCCCTTTTCACATCTCCACCAACACTGTATGAATGATATATTTGCTCCACATCCTAACCAATATTTAATATTACCAGTGTTATTTTTTTCAGATTTATTTTGGTGGGTATGTTGTTCCTGCGTGTGTATTAGTGCACCGTATATATCCAGTGCCTGTAAAAGTCAGAAAGAAGATGTCAGAGCCCCCTGGAACTAAAGTTACAGATGTTTCTCAGCCACCATGTGGGTGCTGGGAATCAAACCCAGAACCTCTGGAAGAGCAGCCAGTGTTCTTAACTGTTGAACCATCTCTGCAGTTCTATGTCAGTGCTATTTGTAATGAGTTCCTTTTAAAATGCATTTGATTTAAGTAGGTATTTCAGGAAGAAGAACAAACAGGGAGGGGAAAGCTGTCTTAACTCTCAGCAGAAACATTCTGAAAACCAAAGAGAATATAACATAAAATTATTGCTAAATAGGGGGAATAAAAGGAAGAAAGTCAACTACATCCGAATTTGTTAACTAAGTGGCCGCTTTTAAACATTCCTTATGTCCTTTATTAGTGATATTTTATAAAATTGACTAAAAGATGTTTTAGACTGGGATGGAGAGATGGCTCACTGGTTAAAAGCACTGGTTACTCTTCCAGAGGTCCTAAGTTCAAATCCCAGAATCCACATGGTCTCACAATCATCTGTAACTATAGTTCCATGGGATTCAATGCTCTCTTTGGATGTGCAAGATGTACAAGCAGACAAAACACATAAATAAATCTTTGTTGGATATGGTGGTTCATGCCTTTAGTTCCGGCACCTCGGAGGCAGAGGCAGGTAGATCTCTATTAGTTCAAGGCCAGCCTGATCTATGTAGTGAGTTCCAGGCAATCAAGACTTACATAGTACTAGGCGGTGGTGGCGCACGCCTTTAATCCCAGTACTTGGGAGGCAGAGGCAGGTTGAGTTCCAGGACAGCCAGGGCTACACAGAGAAACCCTGTCTCGAAAAGCCAAAATAAATACATAAATAAAAAACTTACATAGTGAAACTTTATAGAAGATAGATAGATAGATAGATAGATAGATAGATAGATAGATAGATAGATAGATAGATATAGATAGATAGACAGGTAGATAGATATATAGATAGATAGTCTTTTTTAAGATGTTTCAAAACCCTGATGTATATACACTTAGAAGTTAGGAAACTATATTTTTTGTAAGAAAAGACATCTCCAATAGAAAAACATAAATAACCATGCTAGCTTTCTGTCACTATAATAAATACCTGAATTATCCAATTTATTTAAAAGGAAAGGTTTCTTTTGGCTCACAGTCTTGGTGCAGTCCATTACCAGTGGGTCTGAGAAGGTGGTACACAGTGATCGAACCTTGTGCTAGAACAAGCTCACTCACCTCCTGGCTGGAAAGAGGAAGAGAGAATGGAAGCCGGGATCCGTATATCCCTTCAAGTTGACACCACCGCCTTCATGTCAGATAAAAAGGCAACAATGTTAAATGTTGGGGGGGATATAGAGAAAACATATTAATATGCTTGTATACACTGCTGATGGAGATATGAAGTGGGACAAACATGTTGTCAGTATTCAAAAACCTCAAGAACTGGGTTGGAGAGATGGCTCAGGAAGGCAGGTGCTTGCCACATACGCATGTGGATCTGAGTTCAATCTCTGGTACTGGTGAAAAGCCAAGGGAGAAGGAGAAGGAAACAAGGGAGAGAAAGGATGGGTATTTATCCTGGAGTGAGTCAAATGACTGCTTCTGGATAGAGGGAGACAGATGTGGTCTATAGGAAAATACCTTTATAAAGGGAAATGGAAAACCCTGTGTTACGATGAGGTGTTTAATTTCAATTGGGCATGCTAATTGGGTAAGCCAACAGGGGCTTCTGATTGCTGGACTTTAATATTTTGTTAGTTGAACCTTGGTAGTCAGCCTTAGGAGAAAGAAGTGGCCAAATAAGGGAACGAGCCTTGGTGGCTAGCATTAGGAATATAATCTAATAGTTTAAGCAAGGCAGAGGGGACGCGGGGGAAGGCAAGGCCTGCCAGACCCATGCTTGCTGTGCGTAGTCTAGCTAGGCCCCTTCCAAGCATCTCACTCCAAAGTCTGGTAAAAGCCCTCACCTGCTAAGAACATCAACATTTGCTAAGAAAGCTACCAAGAAGCTTAATGCTTTAATACATATGACTTTGTGTGTGGCCTTGTTTTCCCAGACACTATCAAGGGATCACACACAAGACTATTAACCTGTCCTACTTTGCTTTACCTTAGTAATTGCATGCCTGTAAGGTGCCCCTCAAAAGCACCTCATAATCTCCTTTGAGGTTCCTTGTCAACCACTGACAATAATAACTTTAAAACCCACCAAATGGCTATTGTGATGGCAGTGAAGTGTGACTTTATCAGAGAAGACACACACACACACACACACACACACATACATACACACACACATACACATACACACACAC
>NW_022196915.1:20846655-20849067 GCF_008632895.1 Mastomys coucha
CACACACACACACACACACACACACACACACACACACACACACACACCATGCTCTCAGATGCATCTTTCTTTCTGAACACTTCTCTTTTCATGTTAGCAGGCTGGGGAGATGGATTCATTCTTACAGTCACTGGTTGTTCTTTCAAAGGACCCAGGGCCAGTTCCCAGCACTCACGAGGCAGCTCACATGGTAGCTCCACCTCCAGGGGATCCAGCACTCTCTTCTCGGGCAGATGTTTTGCACACTCTGTGAATAGAACAGCTGCTGGTTTCCCTGGCTTTCCCTCCTACAAGCAGCCATTGTGGGACCATCCAGCTTCTGTGTAAGCCAAGTTCATAAATACAGCCTGTACTTACCTGTTTCCTACTACCCGTGTTTGTTAGCCCTCGCTAATGGGCTTGTAGAATTAATCCTGCCTTTTGAATTTTCAGTCCATTCTGACAATCATATGTTATTGATACAATCTCATTGTGCTATTTTTATCACCACATATGTATGGGGGGGAATATACATAGTATCATACCATGAGTATGTGAAGATCAGAGGAAAACTTGTGGGGATTGGTTCTCTCCTTCCACCATTTCGCTCCCAGCGATTGAACTCAAGTCATCAGGCTTTGCAGCAAGCACCTTTATCCACCTAGCCATGTCACTGGCCCCTGGGCTTGTTCTTATTTAAGAAATTCAATGAATGAACATCCTTCTGAATACTCATCTTCTTCTTCTGAAGCTTCCTGTTTGTTTAGTGAACTCCGCCTCCTTGGCCCCCCTAGTAACCTGTAACTCTTCCATTTGTTTTTACATGTATTTGTTGAGTCTTGTTTGAATGTCCATTGAGGTTATGGTTCTTTATGAGTCTGCCTTGGCTATTGGTTCCCTTTACCTGGAGGAAATGAAGGAAGGCTGTCTCCATGCTGCAGTGCTAGAGGCTGGCATGAGACTGAAGCTGCTGTTCCAGTGTGCCTGGTACAGCCCCGTGCTGCTGCCCAAGCACGTTCTCTCTCTGTTCTCAGACGCTGGAGATGGACACAGAGGAAGAGTCAAGCCTCTGCTTACCAAGAATCTACCAAATGTTGCCCCTGGACCCTCTGCTGCCTCTCCCTTCGGGAACAATCCCAGGGTACCTTCACCTCAACATCTTCCCTCTACACACAGAATGGGGTAAGGATTCCTCTGCTAACCAAATCTTATTTTTCAGGGAGTCCTGGAATCTTCTTGACCTCCACTTCTTCAACTGTGAATTATGACCCCATATTGGGTTGGGTATTTGACTATGGGAACCATAAAACATTTGACAGCAGTAAAAAGTTCCTGGGCATTCAGTGAGCAAAAATTAATTCAATCAAACACACAGTGATTCTGGGGCATTACTGACAGTGCTTGCCTGAGCCAGATCAGAAGGCAGCGCTATGGCAGCCTTGGTTGTGAGCACATAACGTGGCCATTCTGTACCGCAGATGTCTTCACACTGTGCTGATAAACACTACCTGCAGCACCCCAGCTCAGATCCAAGACCACTGTGTGCTGTGAATCTCTGTGTCTTCACTGTGCATACAAACCTTCTGCTCTTGTAGAAACATGGCTTAATATAGGAAAAAAAAAAGATTTAATACTCAGCATGCAACTATCAAATTAGTGTTCACTCTGGATTATATTTTGTTAGAACATTTGAGTTTCTGACTTCTTTTACATTTATACACAATTATTGTCCTCTTTTGGGGTATGTTACTGTGACAGTCACCACAACCAAAGGCAACTTAGAGGAGAGAAGGGTTAGTTTCTTCCCTCAGCTCCAGATCACAGCCCACCACTGTGAGAAGTCAGGGCAGGAAGTCAAGGTGGGAGCCTGGAGGAGTGAAGCCAGGAACTACAGAGGAATGCTGGTTGCTGATTTGCTCCCTGGCTCATACTTAGCTAGATTTCTTATGTAGTCTAGGCCTGCCCACCTATGGGTGTGCCACCACATTGGGCTGGGCCCTCCCACATCAATCATTAATTATCCATCAAGACAATCTATCATAGGCAAGCCACAAGTGAATGTAATCTAGACAGCCTCTGAGGCTCTCACATTTCTCTAGGCTGTGTCAAGGTTCCATCTGCAGCTAACCAAGATGACCATTAAATGAATTTTGGCTTAGATTTAGGACAGAATTTTCAGCAATTTCTAAAGTGGCCCTAATCAGATTTCTTCTATTGTCTACTATTCATTTTTGGAGCTATATTCTCAGCACTGGGAATATCAATCAACTCTGAAAAATGTTGAAGATGCTCTATGTCCTGTAGTGTCAAACATTCAGATAGATTTCATTCCTATTACACTTTATCTAACTATTTTCTCTCTCTCTCTCTGTCTCTGTCTCTCTCTCTCTCTCTCTCTCTCTCTCTCTGTCTCTCTCTCTGTCTCTCTCTCTC
>NW_022196915.1:20849165-20854423 GCF_008632895.1 Mastomys coucha
GTGATCATGTCAGAGGACAAGCTGTTGGAGTTGGCTCCAACCTTCTACCATGTGGGATCCCAGGGATCAAACTCAGGGCATCATCAGGCTCAATAGCAGGCTCTTCCACTCACTGAGCCATCTCACTGGGCCAAGACTTAATTCTTTATGTAAAAATAAACAAGTACACTCATCTCTTTAGCATGTAAGTTTTCTTTCATCTTTAATAAATGGTAATATTTATTAAATATTATAAGAGGGTGTGGAGATGAGATCTCCTCAGGAACCTGATGCATCCAGGCATGGATATGGAAGGAATACATTTTCTGTGCCAAAGAATCATTTTAACATCAATTTAATAACATTATCAGAAAATGTTGGATTTGTATAATTATTGGGTATACCCCTAGAGCCAGGGTCATGCAGAACTTTTTCATCCTAAAGAGTTTGCTAGTGTAGAAGATTCGGGAAGGACTGTTCTAGACCATCATGTTACATGATTATGGCTGGAGCTTGAGGTCCAACTTCCAAGAACTGACTTTCTGCAGCTTTCATAAGACTTTGTGCTTTCTGATCCATGAAAGTATTCTTCCTTCATGATTATAGCATGGAGTCAGGAAGGAGACAGGCTCTGAGTCTGCTGCTGAGGTGGAGACAGTTCTGAGCGGGCCTTTTGGTTGACTTGAAGTGTACTCTGATATGTGTCAGACTGACCTTCATGTCAACAACTATTTCCAGCGTTGGTAACCATGGAGCTGCATCTGCTTCCCCCACTTTAAAGGCATACTGAGTTGGTCTACTCCTCCCTAATGACATACATCCCCGAGGGATCCACCTGCTGCTATGAACAAACTTGGCTGGTTCTGAAAGACAGTCATGATCAAGGTTTTGCTGGTACCCACTGAAGATCCCCCAGCAGAAAAGAAATGCCAGTGCCATCCTCAGCATAGGTACACTGTGGAGCATGTATTATGTATGTTCAGTTAGAGAATGGCAGTATGTAGAAGGATAGTGTGTGTGGTGTTTGTACGCTGTATATACAGTTTATTCATATTTGTAAATATGATCTGGTATGTGTGGAATAGAGAATGTAGCACATGATGCTGTGGGTGTTATGTGATGCATGCAGTATTTGTGTTTCTGTGGTATGGTAGGCTTTTAGTGTGTGATCTGGCATTTTCCTATGGTGTGGTATGTGCATGCCATCTGGTGTGTGAAGAGTATGAATGGTGTGTGCTGTGGGTCATGTATGCTGTGGGTTGTGTGTATGTGTTATCTGATGTGTCTATGTGGTTGATGTGCCCGAGGTTGAGTGGAGAACACCTGTGGTTGATGTTTCAGAGACTCTTGGTACCAAGCTTTCCTTCCACATCCATGCCTACCTGCATCAGATCCATGAGAAGATCTACTTGTCTCCACACCCTCATAGAAAGGCAACTCGCCTCACCTCTTCCTGTGGGAGCTGCCATCTCTCTCCAGTCCCAGACACAGTAGTTTGGAAATCACATGGCTCTGCCTTGGTCAATCGGACTTCAGCTCCTACTGTTGCAAAGGCCTGAATACAACACAGACCAAAGATCAGGAGCTGGAGAGATCCTTTAGTCTTTGGGGATTTGGGGGAACCGGCCTGTCCCTGTAGCCTGCCCTGAGGAGTAGACAGAGCTGAGCTGTGTTTCTGTCTACCTCTGACTAAGAGACTCCTAGCTCTAGGCTTCGGGCTGCTTTTCCCTCCCAGTGGTAAGGAGGAGAATGCTAAGGAGCAAGGCTGTCAGAAAAGACACTAAACGTTCTTCTCAGAGTGCCATCTCCACCAAGCTGCTCTCACTTCAGAGCAAGGCCTAAAGATAAGAAGAGAAACTACTGAGCTCCAGATCTCCACTCATAGGAGGTGGGTAATTGAATTATGAAGGCTTATTTAGAGGATTCATTGCAGCTATGTAAAACAGAAAAGGGCAGTAAAACTGTACTACTGTCCTAGCGGGGAATCCACTACAGCTGTGTAAAAGCAAGGCTGGAGGCTAAAATATGAACAAGGGAGACAATCTAATTGCAACTGCCTCACACTGAGAGCTAAGAGAACAGCAATTAAGTAACTCCTGTGCAACTGTGTCTTCCTGGTGGTTGTTATATCTTGGCAAAGTTTCATAGCATGAACTGGTTTTCAATTCTGAGGACCAGAGCTGTGGATTTGAGAGCAAAGAAAGATGCTCAGAAAACAAAGGACTTTTGTTTAAAGCTAGAAAATCGATTCTACCTTTCTTTCCCTGGCCACAAATGGACATAGATTTGGGTGGCATCAACCCTAAGTTCCCTTTCAGCCATTGACTCCTAACTTCCTTTTACCTTGACTTAAAAGGGGCAACACGATATCCTCATAGACCATCATAGGTTAAAACTAGCTTAAGTACAACCTGCACTCACTCTACCTAACCTACAGACTACCCCAGTTTAGCAGCACAGCACACTGTGGAGCACCATCTATGCCCCCACCCACACCCCCACCTCCCAGTGATCATATGAATGGCTAGGAGCTGCAACTCTTTGACATTTGCCCAGCAGTGAGTGAAGATTGGACCACATCTCACTAGCCTCCAAAAGATCCAAATTTCGAATAGGATTAAAGCTCAGTGGTAGAGCACTTGCCTACCCTATCAAACACCCTGGGTTCAGTCTCAAAGGAACACAGCAAAAAATAGCTTACTTAATTTTTTGAAGTACGATTTCTGCTAAATGCACATCGATTGCTCTTGCAACATCCTGGGGGTAAAAAAAAAAAGTCTTAAGTTACCATGTCAGATGAGGACCATCTGTAATTTGCTCATTTTATCTAAGAGCTCTGGGAAAGTGGCTGAACCTGGGAGTCTCGTGTTGCTACCACATCAGGATTCATGTGTGTGGAGCTGTAGGCCCTGGTTAGTTCTTCACTAGAGAGCATCCTCTCCTCCCAGCCTTTCAGACTCAGTTGGCTCCCCAGTCATGTATCCCTGCGACACCATGGCCTCTTCTTGGAAGCATTCCCCTAAAGTGTTATTTGCATTTGGATGCTGACAACTTTCTTCCCTCCCTGGGACAACCAGATCCTTGAAAGTAAAGACCCTCTGGGGGCATCATAATGGTGCTTAATGTCTTGCTTATTTATGAATTTGCCATGAATTCATGAGATCAGCAAGTGGCAACTGAGAGCCCAGGAAGATAGAACAAGATGAAAACCCAGTTCCCTAAGGGAGACTCAGCCCACTGCCAGGAGAATAACTCTGAGACATGTCCTGGGCTGTACTAGCAAGCATGGGCTTGGGAGAGTGTCAGCGCACATCAGCATTCTCTGTGGTGCCTGGCTGGGTTTCCTGGTTGGAGTAATACTGCAAGGAATAGTGAGACATTTCCTGCCTGAGCTCCAGCTATGACCTCCCTCAATGATGGGCTGTGACCTGGAAGTAAGAGATGAATCAAACCCTTTCCTCCTGTAGTTGCTTTTGGTCAGAGCATTTTATCACGACACCAGAGTGAAACTAGGAGTCTATTCATGTCTAGTCTTTTCTAATTGGATTTTTTTTTATTGTTGGTTTTGGGGTATGTTATGTTTTCCATATTGATCTGATACTATATAGTTTTCAAATAATTTCTTGTCTCTTATATTTTAACACAATAAAAAGTTTAATAAGGGGCTAGAGAGATGGCTCAGTGGTTAAGAGCACTGACTGCTCTTTCAGAGGTCCTGAGTTCAATTCCCAGCAACCACATGGTGGTTCACAACCATCTGTGATGGGATTAGATACCCTCTTCTGGTGTGTCTGAAGACAGCAACAGTGTACTCACATACATTAAATAAATAAATAAATATTTTTTAAAAAGATAAAATTAAAAATAAAAAAATTTTTAAAAGGTAATAAATTCTAGGATATCTGCTTTTTTTTTTCTTATGGCTTATGCTTTCAGGTTAAAGTCTAAGCACTATCTCCTAAAGGTTTTTCTCATGTGATTTTTTTTTCTGAAGGTTTTATATCTTACCTTTAAATCCATGATACACTTTGAGACACTCATAGGATTTGGGTTGAGTTCTCCTCCTTTTGTTGGCCTGTGGAGGTTCAATCGCGTCATCACGTCATGTGACTTGCTGAAGGGATTGTTCTCTGTTCATTGAATTACTTTTATACTTCATCCAAGTAAGCCAGGCACATTGCTGCGGATCTATTTCTGGGTTGTGCTTTCTGTTCCTTGATCTATGTGTCTGTCCTTCTGCCCGCACCATACCTGATTACTGTAGCTTTGTGATACATCATGGACTTAGGGAATGTGAGCCTCTGTCTTTATCTCCTTCGAAACGTATTCAGGTTTAACAGGCTTCATGCTAGGAGCTTTCTTTCCCCACAGCCCTTTCTTTCCTATTGCAGCTCCGGACACTGCTGCTCTTTCCTTCCCAGTCTATCCTCCAACCACTGCAGGAGAGGCCCAGGGGCTGCTGACATCTCAATAAACGCTGAGCTGTTGTGAGTCCAGCTGCCTGAGGCTGGGATTCCTCCTGCATGTGTTCTGGTTTTCCTGGCCCAGGATATTTGCAGCTTTACTCCTGGTTCAAGGCACGCCTGCTCCATGCTGGCATGAGCTCTTTGGGGTCAGTATAGACTGGAAACAAGTCTACAATGTACCTGGCTGGTCCTTGCATTTCTGTCTTCTGTAAAAGAGGGAAAACTACATCCTACAAAGCTCTGGTCCAACATCTGGCATATGGCTTGTGCATAAACATCAACATGGTCAGACGAGGTTATATGAGGGTGGGAATGATGCTGGTCTGTAACTCTCGTAGGGTAAGCTGTTAGTTAGACAAACATTTCTATCTCTCTTGAGGCCACAGAGAATTGCTCTGTAGAAAGTTCTACTCCATATTTTCTCTTAATCAGAACATCTCAAGATGGTCTTTACCAAGCCAGAAAAAGCATTCCGTGGAGAATTTCTTGTGCTGAGACACATATGATATACATGAATTAATGTAAATGGATCTAAACATAAGTATGAAACCTAAATCATAAAACTCATAGATTGAAGCATGGAACTATATCTTCATGACCTTGGAGTTAGCATCAGATGCTTAGATAGGACACGAAAATCACGAAAGAAAATGTAAGTGCCAGGCGGTGGTGGCGAAGGCCGGGCAGTGGTGGCACACGCCTTTAATCCCAGAACTTGGGAGACAGAAGCAGGCAGATTTCTGAGTTTGGGGCCAGCCTGGTCTACAGAGTGAGTTCCAGGATGGCCAGGGCTACACAGAGAAACCCTGTCTC
>NW_022196915.1:20854433-20857020 GCF_008632895.1 Mastomys coucha
GAGAGAGAGAAATAGAGAGGGAGGGAGGGAGGGATGGAGGAAGGAAGGAAGGAAGGAAGGAAGGAAGGAAGGAAGGGCAATTGAGGAGAGGCCAGTGTCATTGTGTGTAAAGATGGCATGATGGAGCCACCACCTACGTGCTAACACAGAATTCAATCAAAAAATTAAGCAGAAACTACCAATAAAGCAGAAAGACTACCTAATAATGGGGGGAAACTATTCTCAAATCAACATTCTGATATACAAAATACAAAGAAGTCTTACAATTCAATAACACAAACACTCCAATTAAATTATCTATGAAGGAGTTTTATATTCAGATCTCCAAATTTAAAAAAATCTATAAATGCCAACAAGCACATACAAAGATAGGCAAGGTCATTGGGGATTAAAGAAACATGATTAATCACAACAAGACACATGTCATATGCCCCAAGATTAAAATAACCAACCATTGGAAACTAGCAGTGTGGGCAAACATGTAGAAACACTAGAGTCCTTATATGCTATGAATAGGAGTGTAAAAGTACAGTAGTTATGGAAAACATCCTGATAATTCCTTACAAAGTCAAATATAAAGCCACCACATGTCCCACAATCCCAATCCTAGGTTTATAAACAAAAGAATTAATAATTACTTCAAACAAATATACATCCACATCTGTCTATCGCAATTGTCTTAGTTAGGGATTTCATTGCTGTGAAGAGACACCACTACCAAGACAACTCTTATAAAGGACATTTAATTGGGCCTGGCTTACAGATTCTGAGGTTCAGTCCATTATCATCATGGCAGAAAGCATGGCAGCATCCAGGCAGGCATGGCCCTGAGAGATCTACATCTTGTTCTGAAGGCAAACAGAAAACTAACTCTCTCAGGCAGCTAGGGTCTCAAAGTCCACCCCCACAGTGACACACTTCCCACAACAAGGCCACACCTACTCCAACAAGGCCACACCTCCTAATAGTGCCACTCCCTTGGCCAAGCATATTCAAACCATCACAGCAGTGCTGGGCATAATGGCCAGAAGCTGGAAACACCTCCTTATAATTTAACAAATAGATGAACAAGATGTAATGTATAATGGAATAATTTTTGGCTGCAAACATGAATCAAGTACTCATGTTGATCTGTGCCATAGTGTGGATGAGCCTCTGGATCCTGCTAAAGTTTACAAGAAATAAAGCAGACAGGGGTCATGTTGAACCTTTTGAGAATGCAATAGGCAAAACCCAAACTCTGGGAAGCTGAGAGACTTGAGTCTTTAACAAATAAATTAAAAGGGAAAAGAAACACCCAATGATAATTTATTTGACCTTTGGAAGACATTCATGTTTTCTTATGAAATAGGCAGGACCGTAGAGCACAGATATGCATACTTGGGTAATAAACTATGAAGTAAAGCAGGGGAGTGATTACTGGAAGTCAGATAGGGATTAGTTGGATCAGAGGGAGGGAAGGAGAGTTTGAGATGGGTTGAGAGGGGCTGCCAGGTATTCCCTTACTGCTGGGAACAGTCACTGTATGACATGAACAGCTGAAAGGGGGGTGACAAGCTGTCAGGAGTGCTGTGGCTTCTGCAAGGGCCCTTGGCACCAACAGAGCATCACCAAGGGTGCTCAGGGTACCTCTCCAGTGGCGACAGGCTGAAGCTACCCACGATGCTCCCAGCAACAGAGCTCTCCCCTGCCCTTCAGTGTCACAGCTTTATTGTTCTTCTATCTCACTGACAGACAAAGGTTCTTGAGACATGGCCAGCATCTCTTCAATGGCATGAGAAGGAATGGGAACAGGATCCCCGAGAGAGAGGTGCTTCAAGGGAGAAAGACGCTGGCAGTATTCTTGTCTCGGCTTCATGCACTCATCGAGGTGCTGTGTGTATCCCTTTTCCCAGCGGCCCTCGTTCTCTCTCCCTACAGCTGAATGTCTCCTCCCAAATCCTGTGCCACTCACTGGGAGCTCAGATGACAAAGAATCTCAGAGTCTCACCATCTCAAATCAACAGCCCAAGAGTGAACAGTTGGCTCTCAAGTGTGCTAAACCACCCAGGAGTCATATAAACCCTGGAGCACAGTGAAAACCAGGGGGCATAGCCACCACTGGGCCTCCAGAAGGATAGAGGTTAATTTCCACAGAAAAGTGTATGTGTACAATGAGGCCTCCTCAGGCAGGTGGATAGGAAACACAGTCAAGTGCCAGCCAACACGCACCTGTGCAGGACTACTACCAGGTTTGGAAGCAAGCAAATGGAAAGGATTCACCTGTGCGGCTGAATCATGCAGAGACAGAACTCAGTCCACCTTCAGTAAGTACTGGAAAACACACCAGGGTCTTGTCCTGCCTTGCTCTGTCACAGGACTAGAGGAGGACCTGACCTCCCAGCTCCTGGTTTAGCCTTCTCTCTCCCAGCTGCTGAGACCCATCTCAGTGCATAACTTCATGTCTCTGACTCCTCTCATTGCAGACATTACACAGAGCATTTTTCTCTGCAAGCAAAGTCACACAGATAAAGACTAAGCAGGGCCCTAATTGAATTTCAGGATATGTGTACAAGAACAACCTCCTCCTCCTCCTCCTCCTCCTCCT
>NW_022196915.1:20857063-20877055 GCF_008632895.1 Mastomys coucha
CTTCCTTCTCCTCCTCCTCCTTCTCCTCTTCCTCCTCCTCCTTCTCCTCCTCTCCCTCCTTCTCTTCCTTTTCTTCCTCCTCCTCCTCCTTCTCCTCTCCTCTTCCTCCTCCTTTTCCTCCTCTTCATCTTCATTCTCATCCTCATCCTCATCCTCACCCCCATCCTCCTCATCATCCTCCTTGAGATTTTCCTTGTTGTTTTCATCATTTTGAGACAGGCTCTTGATATGTAGCTCTGGCTGACTGTGTACTCACTTATATCAATCAGGCTGACCTTGAACTCACAGAGTTCCACTTGCCTCTGCCTCCCAAGGCTGGGATTAAAGGTGTTTGCCACCTTTCTGGACAAGAAATACTTAGAAAGTCAGGAGGATCCTGGAGGGGACTGTTCCAACAGGTAGGCAGGAGTGAGCTTTAATCACACCCTAGAATGTTCTTCCCAACACAATTTATCTCCTCTTGGCTGTGAATTCCCTGTGGGTGGAATCCTCAAGCAGCCAAAAACAGCTGAATGTCTGGCATATGGAAGGCACATATAAATACATGCTAAGTGAGCACCTCACAAAAGGCCAATTGTTGATTCTGTGAGTGGATGTTTGGGAAACACAAACTGTCATTGCCTTCCACACACACGGCCGATGGAGCTGTGCCTCCGCCTGTCCCTGTCATGTAGGCAGATGCTCTAGTCTCTTGCTCTGGGCTGCAGAGAAAAGTATGATGGCCAGCTGAGCCAGACAGAAGGCACAGCTCTTGCTCATTGTTCCAGTAGCTTCCTTTAATCCTTTCTTTGTGGGAAAGACAGAAGAGGGAGTGCTTGGATTTAAAAACAGACCAATTACAATGAAAGGGTTTTTAGGCTTGCTCAAGCAGGGCCTGATTCCTATGGATTGCCCGTAGGTCTTCAGCCAGTAGACGGTAGACATAGGAATGCAAAGAACAAGCTTTAAACACACATACAGGCACACACACACCACACCCTCTAGTAAAAATAAGTCCCCCAAAATAGTCAAGGCTCTTGAAGGCTTTCCCACTCATGTGGCTTGCTGTCGCTTTTTAAGATCTTTTGTTTGTTTGTGTCTGCCACATACGTGCAGATAAAGAAGGCAGAGGGCAGAGGAAGCTGTGGAGCTTGAGTTACAGTTTTGTGCAAGCTGCCCCATGCGTGCTGGGATCAGTCCTCTGGAATAGCAGCAAGTGTTCTTAACCACTAAGCCATGTCTCCAGACCAGTCTGCTGTCACTCTTGACAGGGTATTTCTTTCTGATCTATACTTCTGCTTTCCTTCAAATAAAGTTTCCTTGCTATTATTTTGCAAATATGTGAAATATATTAATTTCAATGCTTTGAATAAGATGCCAAGCACAGACAGCAACTTCAGCTACACAGTTGCAGCCAAGGAGATCTGGGCTTCCAGGATCATATCAGACAGACCCAGAGCCAAGGGATCCACAGCCTCACCTTGCTACAGCGTTCCAGAACCACACATGGCTCAAGGGAGTCGTGGGGATTGAAAAGGAAGGAAGGTTGCTTAAAAGGCTTTTGTGAGGAGCCATGAACACAGCCATGGTGACCTGTGGAAGGAACCTGTGAAAAACCCAGCAGGTATGAGGTATCATGTCCAGAAGTGCCTCCTCCCTGTCCCTGAATGGAGAAGTAGTTAAGAGTTGTTTGGATTACGGGGGCCCTTAAGTAGGTAATTCACCCAAAGGTAGTATAAGAAAGTCTGGAGTTTCAAAGGCTAACCAGAGGAAAACCAGTGCCACCATGAAGGGAGAAGGCAGTGCTTCTGCCTGCCTCTGCTACCCTCCCTGACCCCATCGCCTTGGGCAGAGCCTGGGTGAAGGATTAGTAATGGCATCTGGATTGGTTGTCCAGGCCACTGGCATTACTAAATGATACATGTGTGACACACGGCAAACCAAACCATAACAAAACAAAATAAAGGTACCTTTGTTTAGCAATGACCTATATGATTTGTAAATGAGGCTTTACTCAGAATTGTCCCATTCCAGGGAGAGGAAATTGAGATATTGTATCTACCATTTCCTGCCCCTCAATAATCACAGGCCACTCCTGAAGTTTTTGATTCACTGGAATTTGGGAGCATGTGGGTGGGTTGGACTTACTCTAGTGACCACAGAAAACCCTGGGAAAGATTGGCCCAGGGATTCCAGGTTAAAAGTTCTTGGTCCCCTGGACCAGAACCAGAACACAGAAGTGTGGTGAAGGGGGGAAGGGCCCCAGGAGTATACTCTAAATCCCTGTCCAAAATTGGAAAGAATTTTTCAGGTTCCTAGATCTTAAATTTTGATGTGCATTACTTTGGGTCCCCATGGCCTTTTTCCAGAGGAGGGCCTTCCCTGATATGAGTGGAGACCCACAAATCTGCAGAGCAAAAGTGTACTCAGAGCTACTTTTCAGTGCTCAGCTTCCCCTTCGCTGGAACTTTGGTCTGGTAGGCTACTCTAGGTAGGCCACATTTTGATGTTTTAAAACTCTGTGCTTCCTTTGAGGCCATCCTCAAGAAGGTGTGCTGGGGAACAGACCTAAGAGCAGAAGGCCCCATCTCTGAGAAGTTCACAGTGGAGTAAGAAAAGAAAGGTTCTAAATTATTGTAAAGGTAACTTATTCGCAAGGTGTAATTGTCATCTAGGAGGCTTACTGCTGTATGATCTTATGCTTTCTAGGTTCTTTCTGAACTCTGGCTGGCTGGTTCAACTCACCTGTCTTGGCTCAAACTTCTCTCCAAGCTGACTGATTCAAACTGTCTTCTCTTAGCTTCTCACTGAATTGCTCTGTTTGGCCTCAACTCACTCCAACAATCTGTTCTAATCTTCTGGCTCCTTCTCATTTTCTGGTTTGTTCTTTCTTCACCTGCAACCTGTCTCTGTAAAACTGTCCTGGTAAAACTGCTTTCTCTGTGTCTCTGTGTCTCTGTGTCTCTGTGTCTCTGTGTCTGTCTCTGTCTTTCTCTGCTGCTGCTGCTGCTGCTCTCTTAAGCCAGCTGCTCTTTCCTGTAATATTTTCTTAAATAGCCTCTCTTTCTTGTGCTGTTCTCCTGAGAGTTAGGTGTATCCTATCTCTGACTCATTCTGTCAAATCTTCCTCTGATTCATTACTTTGTTTGCTACCCAATAAGACATCACTTTTGAACATGGCTGCTTCCTTCTACAAATTAACCTGACTTTCATTGTTTGGAATTAAAGGTATATACTAAGGATGTGTCTGTATTCCGGACAGATCATACCGTAATCCAAGGTGTGTCTGCATTCCAGCTGGATCACATAGACCTAAACGGTCTTTGGATGTTATCCCTTGCCAGAGCACCCATATTGCTGGATTAAAATTCCTCTACAATAATTCCCTTAAGAAAGAACATACTCTACTCAGTTAAAGAAAAGGGATTTGTGAGTTTTGTGCTTAGGAAATTATATTTAGGGAGTTAAATATATTTAGCCTGATTTAAGAAATATACCTGTATTCATGTATCAAGATATCACATGATTACATGTAAAATGTTTACATTTTCATGTAACAGCTAAAAATAAATTCAATTTCTAAAAAATGAACAAACAAAGGATGTACCATAAGTATGTCGAACCAGGAACTCAGACGCCATGGCAAGGGCTCTGTCTGGGTTGCACCTTTTGCTTGATAACAGTTTTATATCATTGTCCACACTGTGGTCGGCCCAGGTCTGCTGAAGCCCGATTTTGTCCTCCCTCCTCGTACGGCCACTGTCCAGCTATGGACTTTCCAGGCTTCCAGCTAGGTGTGGAGATGAGGATCAGAAAGAAGTCAAGCTAGGCATGTGGATTATAGGCAGTCCTGAGATACAGAAGACACATACTCAACCCCTTTTTCACTGGGAGACTAAAGCTTTCAGATTCAACAATTCAACCAGGCAGAAGAGCCCTAGTCCTAAACATTCCGACAGTCCTTTCCATCTTAAAACCCACCCAGGGTTGTCATCACCAATCAGGCAACTCCAAATCTTTTGCCTAACAGTTTGTGCCCCCTGAGACTCTTCCACACCTCTTCTAGATCACTCTACCATTCCATCCAAAACCTCCCAGAAGCAACTTCCTTCCTCCCTAAGCCTCCCACTATCATTACTACCTCTGCTCAGGTGACTTCTCAGATCCCTCAGCCTGAGCCACAGCGCCAGTTGCCTTTCAGGTGGTGGCAGGCACCACCAGCAGTGGGCTAAGCTCAGCCAGAGGATCTCAGCAGCTCCCCAACTACTGTACAGAAGACCACAACTTGGTCTTTGGGCCTGTTTCCCTGGTGTACTGGCACTGGTGTTCCTGGCAGACCTAAGGCAGTATTTACTGAATGAGTGATTGAAGAGATGCTTTTAGACCTTCTAATGATATCCTAGCAGAGAGTTACAGAGTTCAGCAGTGGCCCCTTCAATCAGGAGAGGAATCTGGGCTTGGACACGATGGCCAGGGTATAGGAATAAGCCAGAGAAGAGCAGAAAGGAAAGCTATTGTGTGACATCCTTGGAGAGCCCTGAGGCTGTGCTAAGTGTCCTGTAAGAAGAGGCCCTACTTAGCCATGGTTTCTGTGCAATTTGCTGCCAACAGTGACACATAGCCTGGTGGTGGTGGGCCAGCCCTGGAAGCAGTGCCAGCGCTGCCTGTTACTCAGGCACATCATGACCTGCTGCTCTTTGTCTCCACAGTAAACAGAGGAAAGACAGGGGCTCACCTGGAGGCTAAATGAAGCTGTTAAGATGGGGCCCTGACCCCACAGAACTGTGGCTGTAGAAAAGCAGGAAAGGACAGTCAGCTAGGATATTATGTCTAGGTGCTACCCTGTGATCAAGACTGCAAAGTTCCTGGCGGCATTAAGAGCCTCAGTAGAGACGGCCACCCGATCTCCAACAGCCCAGCCTTCAGCATCATAATACTTGACCTGCAGTATTTAGGGAATACACTAACAGGCCACTTCCTATAGCTATGAGGATTAAAGAGAATAAAAATAAAGATGAGAGAAGCCAGGCATGGTGGCTCACGCTTGTAACATTAGTACTTGGGGGAGAGAAGCATAAGCTCTAGGCCAGCCTAGACTTCAGAGCCGAACCCTATCTGTATATAAATAAGCAAATAAAGTAACAGCAAACAAATAGTAGTTGGCAGGTAACAAACACTGAATCTAGGACACGGCTGACCCTGAACCACTTAGGAGAAAAACTGCCAGCCAGCTCTGGTATACCCACAGGCTTGTTCATTGGCCCCCTCCCTTGGGAGCTGTAGAGTATTGCAGAATCCAGGAAAAGACTGGATACTCTAGGGCAAGCTATTGTTAGCCAGGGCTCCAGGGAATGTATGTACATGAAACACATTTCTTACTTAGGCCAGGTTTGGCTATAGTAAAGTTGATCAGGACACAGGCCATCACAAGTTGAGGAACACTGTGTCCTCAAAGCTTGTGAAACAGAAAGTTGAACAACTGAGACATAACTAGTGTTCTCGTCTTTAAGTTCAGGGCCAACTCTCAAAGTCTTGTTCTCCATTCTAATTCTGGGGAACTTGATTAAGATCATACACACACTGAGCCAGGCCTGGTGGCTCATGGTTTTAGTTTTAACACTTGGAAGTCAGGAAGATCTTAAGTATGAAATCTTATGGGCTATTCAGTGAAACCCTAACTCAAAATACTAAGCACGCGCACACACACACACACACACACACACACACACACACACACACCTGTTCTTCAATCAGAGAGACTGTCAGTGAATTCAAATCCTCAATACTTAGTCCAGACTTACCAGAACAAGGGACCCAGGCTCGTAGGTTCTGGGAGAGAGACTTGTTGAAGCTGTCTATCTTGGTGACTCCTCCCTACCTATAAATTCTAAATTCCTCCTCATCTCTCTAGGACTAAAGGCCAAACCTAAGAACCAAGGAGAAGATCTGAACCAGACCTAATTCCCTGTTATCCCTAGGCAGTTTGCTTGCCTTACCTTGGCTAGTCCCCTTCCTTACTGAAAAATACATTGGCTTGGCTGGTGTGACTGTCCTCAGAAGGAAGCCATAGATGGGAAATGTAGGGCTGTGTGAGCTTTGACATGCTGTGTCCCAGAGAAAGATGTCATGTTGGCTCAGAGCCAGAGATAAATCAAGCACTTGAATAAAAAACACAAATGATGTATATATGAAATTTATTAAAATACAAAGAGCTCTAATCAGTTAATATGCAAAAGAAGAATCCAGAGAAAATGAGAAATTATTATGAACCACCAGATCATAAGCTAAGAAGTCCAAATTGTTATAAACATATTACACAATAATATTCATTAACTTACCACTTAAAGACAGGGACATGTTAGCATTTTACATGATGCATACCTTTGAGTCCTCAAGTCCAGTTAACAAGGCAAGGATCGGAGCTATCTTCACATTCTAGGTGGAGGGACCAATGCCCAGAGACATTCAGTCACTTACCCAACATTGCACAGCTTGAGAGTCACCAGTGAAAGGGCCTCACCCAGACAGTCAGAGCACCACCTTGCTCTCTCACAGTGGAAGCCTTCGGGAAACAGCCTTTTTTTTTTTTTTTTCACTTGTCAAATTGCCAAAATATTAAAGCTTGATAAATGTGGGTGTGGAAATGAGCGTTTTCGGGTATTGCAGATAAAAATCTTTTTGAAACGTTACTCTACAGACAGTCTCACACATACCCATAAAATTCTGTACACACTGATACTCACTCATTAATGCTCCTAGCTGTGTAATAACCAGGAATAAGAAGATGAGACATAAACCTCTCACACTTTGCTAGCAAGAATACAAATTTGGGCAGCTGCTGTGAGAGAGAGGTTTGATTTGGCGTTTCTTCTAGTGCTAGGACCTAGTCTGACCACTTAATCCAGAATCATGCTCCTAAGAATTTACCAATCGAGCTGGACTTTTGTTGCATCTATATGATGGTGTCTGTAGATGTTTTATTTATACAGTCCAAACATACAGCAAACAAGACGGCCCTCATCAGGACTGACACTCTCTGGTACATCCATATAATGGAATACTACTCAGCACTAAAAAGAAGTGAGCAGACAGAAAGATTCCAAAGGGGGATTCTAGAAGGACAGCAAGACAGATTCTTGGGGAGTACAGAGTTTATGAAAAAAGTTATAAATGACATGGACAGACAGACAGAGAGGCAACAGCCATGATGGAGGCTCCAAGGGGAGCTCAGTTCCAGCACAAGAGACAGGCAGCATGGCCCAGCCTCTGAAACGAGGAATCAGAGCCCACATGGCAAAAGAGAGTTTGTTTCTGAGGATGGGAAGGTTTTACAGCACAAGCCACAGCCAGCTCGATGCACAGCACAACCTTCAGGGTGGGGAGCAAGATGTGTGGCCATCCCAGTACCCCTTTGCTGTAAACTCACTTCCCAGGTGACAGAGCCTGATGCTAGGAAGTCCTTTACTCACAGGTAATGTCTCAGTAGGGTGCCAGTCAATATTTGTGAGAGGGAGGAGCTGTCCCAAGATGGCTTCCGAGCTGCTGGACCCAAGAGCTGCTGGACCCAAGGGAAGCTCAACTCCACCTCACTAGGTGAGAGAAGTCAGTCTGTAAAGGCTCAATGTCGCATGAGTCCCAACAGATGACATTCTGAAAAGGTTAAAACGATATATGTCATAGAGTCCACTAGTTGCCAGGCCAGAAGACAAGAGAGCAACATTATATTCTATTATCTCTTCCTTTTAAGAGTTAATGCAACTGGGTCTGTCAATCACCTGGCCAGGACCCACCCCCACCCTGGCTCCCCACCCTGCTAACTTCCCTTTCCTGTTTGGTTTGCCTGAAGACATGCTAAGGCGAGGAGAAGACTAAAGTTCTCCCTTTAATGAGATGATGAACTCATCCCTCCCAGAAGGCCCTCCCTCAGTGCAGATGCTTGCTGAATATTTTCTCTACGGCAACTGGAAAACCTGCTTACATTTCTGAGTTACTCGTGAAAACATAACTTCTTCTTTTTCTCCTGTTTCTTTTGCTTTCAGATGCTGGACAAGGTCTAGGTGTGAGTTCCTGACACTCTGGGCTTTTTCTCTCTTTCTCTGAAGCTGTCCCTCCTGTATCCACCATGCAGCTATCTGTTAGTCTGCCAGGTGACTGCTTACTGACCCTCACAGCTCAACATGCCGGCCTAACTCTACCCCTGTGAGCATCTCTCTTCTCCATCTCCCTCCTCCTGGCAACCTCTCAGACTTATAGCTTGCCTGCCATTTTTCCTCTCCTCGCAGAGCCTAGTAAAATTGGCTTTGTTGCATTTTTAAATTATTTTATGAACCATCCTAAGAACCCAATTTTCAGTCCTTCAAGTGAGTGTGTGAAGATCTGCTTGTGGCAGCTTTGGATGAGAGCATGATGCCTGGAAGTGCAGCAGCTATCATATGACCGTGAGGTCAGGCCTCACTAAGCCCCTAAAGATGGCAGAGCAGATACCTGGAAAGAACTTGACTCCTTGATCTCTGTGCTGAGCCACAGAAACAGCCCTGGAACCAGAGACCTCCTGAATTCTTAAGCGGGAAGGGAACATTCTAACCATCCAGGTAACCTTCAGTTCACGATTCAGTTACTCGAAGCCAAGAGATCCTAAGACAGCACCCGAGAGGTCATGTGACCTGGAGTGAGGGGAATGCTTGCCTGGACAGTAACCCTGCCCCTCCCTCACGTAGGCAGAGAAGCCAGGGCGCCAGCTCACATTCACTTCCCTCAGCCCTTCCCTCTGTGAAATCCTTCTGTAAGAAGCAGGCTCTCCCCAGTCCCTTTCCAGGCTCCCATTATGCTTTGATTACCAGCCAGCCTGGACCGCCAGGTAGAGATGCTGCCTCCCCAGAAGGAGCTGGTCTGTCTCTTCGTCACTACCAGTGACACTAGAACTTCATATCTAGACTACTAGCATTCCCCTCCCTCTGGTCTCTTCTGCCAAACATGCCTGGAATGGGGACAGCCCTGATGATCCACGCCTTTTCCTCAGGCCTGGGGAGACTTTCTTTGATAAAATATCCACGCACATTTGAGGCGTGAAATGTTGAAGGTTGAGTCAAAGGCCTACACAGCCACGTGGGCTAGGTGGGAGGAGCAAGGAAGGTTCCCATTCTGACTCTCAAACAGCCCATCTGGAGAATGAGTGTTGTCCGCTCTCCCAGCAGCAGCGTGGGCTACTGCACTGGCTCTGCCTTCTCTAGCTTTGTCTTCTCTGGATCCTCTACCTGTGTTCCAGATCAGACTAGAGTCTCACAGCAAGGGAATTAATGTTAGAAATGGATGTCGCAGTGAAATGACTGTCTGCCCTGATGGGCCTTCCACCAGCCACGGGAGCTTCAGTCTCCAGGGAGAAACTGAACAGGGTTGATAGATACTTCCCTACCCCCACTAGAGGCTCCACCCAGTAGGTGGATCTCATGCTGCGCCCCACCTTCCCACTAGAGGGCGTCTGGTCACTCTGCTGATGGTGTGGAGCAGCTGCAGCCTTGGCTGGAAAGTCGGCCTCTACTCTTAACTCCTAGTTCCAAAGCAGGTGAGAACGAAAGGGACTCAAGACCCTGGACCTGGTAATCAGGCAGTGGCTAAGACACAACTGTGAAAGCAGCCAAAAGACTTTGTAATTAAGACAAGTAATGTTTTAATGTAACATCTTAGAACCAGAACTAATGACAATATAAAATAGTAAAACATCTCCAATAAAGCAGGACATCCTTGCTGACTTGGGTCTCAGCAATGCTCGGCACTATTTCCAAGCCACTGACTTGTGACTACTTTCCTATTCCTGCCCTGCCCAGAGGAGAGTCAACCTCACTGTGCCCAGTGCATTTAGGAATGGAAACCCACATAAGAAACCCTCCTCCAGTATCGCCAATGCTACGCTAAGAAAACCAGAAACTCTCCCAAAGTAACACGTCCAGGAAGCTTGCATACAAAATGTCATCCACGGCCATTGTCTTCTCAGACCCTTGTTTAAAACTGAGCAAAGAAAAGAAGGAACAGGACCACACAGCTATAGTGGGGGAGGGGTGCCAAGGAGGCAGCACAAGGGGTATGGGGTGAGAAAACAATTCTTTCTTTCCTCCTAGGCTCCAGCATCCCAGGTTAGCTCTGGGGGAACACATGGGAAGTTCCAGACCTACAGAGGCCCCTTGCTTCAGCTCTGCTCGGATCTAGGAGGCAGATATGGGCAGCTGGTATCAAAATCAGAAATCTCCTGACCCAGTCTCTAATCCTGACTTACTGGATAGGAGCCTAGTTCCACACAGGAAAGGCACAAAAATAGGATGGTGTGCTTGTTCCCACCCTACATGGAGGCTCAAACCACACCCAAATCTAATGACAAGCCAAGCAAGGTTCCAAACTTATGAAAGAAGAGAAGATGTACCTTAAGCCAGCAAGCGTGCCCACCAAACCTAGGACTCTAGGATGCCCTTCTCTCCGACCTCAGTCCCTGTGGTCACCCAGCAGGACCACTGACAATCGCTTTCTGTTTCTTCAATCTCCATTTCCCAGAGCAACCCCAGTGAGGCCTTCCTGTCTAAGGATCTGCTCAGAAGTTGTTTTGCAAACTTGGTCATTTAGTTTATGTCCAAAGGAAAACAAAGTAAGAGGGAAAGGGCCTAAGCCCTCGAAAATCAAGGACGCTGAGACCCAGACTAAGCCATGGCCTAAGGGAAATATTCTAGGCCATGTGAAGAGAAAGCCTCAGGTTTGGAGTGATAGGACCAAGGCCAGACAGACCTCTGACATAAACTGAAGGAGGCTCCAGGAACAAGGAATATTGGGACAGTGGAGAGACAAAGTGTTCTTAGGGACAAGAGGAGTGGAGACAGAAAAGAGAAAGAGATGCCGGAGAAAGAACATCTATGGGAGAGGGTAAGAGGCCAGTTTGCTCTTGGCTGCACAGACATGATGCAAACAACAACAATTTAAAAAAAAAAAAAAGGCACTGTAGGTCTTTTTCTAGAAAGATGCCTTGAAGTGAAAAGTCCCCAGACAGCCAGGACAGACTGGGCAAGTCTGTGGGCACCTTAAAACTGAATATTCCTCATAGCTTGAGCTTTAACCCCCAATTCATCTCCCTCCTAATAATGGGAGCCCATGAAAGATGGACTGTAGGCTATCTGTTTAAAGAGCTCCTGTTACAGGGACCAGACCTCCCTCCTGGCTGCACTGTCTCTGGCTCTCAGCAAGGGGGAGGGTGGCCCATGACTCAGCACGACTCCTGCAGAGTCACCACTCAAGGACAGCAAAGGTGACACATGCCCAGCTCTTGCAGTAAGAGTCTGACACTGCCCATCGGCCTCAATCCCACCAGCCCGTGCCGCTGTGGTTTGGCTCAGGTTTTTAGCATCTTCACCTTTCCCTGGTGCTCTTACCTCTCTGTGTGTGACCCCAGCACCTGCACCAATCCCCTGCTCTCCCAAGCCTACAGATCAACATGGTCCCCAGAGCCTTCTAGGGATTCCCTCCCTAGAAGTGGGTAAACTGTAGGGTGTTTCTAAGGAGGTTCTTTCTATAGGACAGACATTGAGGAGGCTCCTTTCTGACCCTCAAGATCATCTTCCAGGAATCTAGCAGGTTAGGGACTGTGCTAGAACAGAAGCCTCAGGGGATCAAGGCTAAGCAGGTGCTATGCCAAGGCCAAAGGTGGAGCTGGCCTCTGTTCCCCAAAGGATGAGAAGGCAGAGTAAGCAAATTTTTTTTTATTCACTTTACATCCCACTCACAGCTCCCCCCTTCCAGTCCCATCCTTAGGAATCCTTCTCCCATTGCCCCTTCCCCTTCTCCTCAGAGAGGGGCACGCCCCCTCAGGTGCCACTGAGCTTACTAATCTCAAACTTCTAGAACAGTGTGTCAAATAGAAGCAGTTAAGATGGTAAAGGGAGGCTGGGCTGCTGAGTGAATCCTGTTAGACCATACCAGCTTCCTTCTATGCTGAAGAAGAGGGTCCTGGGACTTGGTTTAAGTAATGCTAGTCTTAACAAATTTTCCACGAATGACTCCCCCAGTGATGTGGTTGTGCATTGTGGGAGGGGCTGGGGGCCATGACGACAATAGAGTAATCTAGAGCCCCACTTCAGACTCAACAGGGACCCAGCCCTGCCTGACAAGTTGGATGAGAACTCATGAAAGACTGACTAGGCATACCTTCAGATGACAAAACTGGGCCAGGCCAAATGACAAACGAGAAGGAATTCAGTGTGGACAGAGGCCAAGCTTCACCTTTAATCAAGATCACCTGGCAGGTACACTAGTGTGGCAGAACTGCTTCTAAATAGTATCTAGAGGAAAAGGCCTGGGCAGCGTGTGGACCACAGGCCACATATACTAGGTGACGGGCAGAAGCAGGCACAAATGCATCTCTCTTTGGGTACACAGTACTCCCTTTGGGACAGATCCTACTAAGGCTCACTACAGAGGCCTGCCCCCAAGGACCTGGAGCTCCCAAGCCTACATACCCAAGATCTTAAGAGCTTGGGGTCTACTGTCCACCTGGGAAAACCCAAACTCCGCTGTAGAGCCTAGATTGGCCTCAAGTCACATCCTTGCTTGGTTTCTGTCCTTCCCTACCTCATTCTCCTCACCTCAGCGGACTGGTAGGGAGAGGATCTTCTCTGCCTGGCTCTTGGAGCTATGGTTTCAGAGGCTCCCAGCCAGAAGGCACATGTCCTATTCAGGGCACAAAGCTGGGGGTGAAGAAGCTGGGATGAGGCTCTGAAGAAGGAACTTTAAGGGAAGGCCAAGTGGACTGTGGTGGCAGCCAGGCTGCCTCCTGTGGTCATGAAACCCTAGGCAACACCAGCATGTGAGACCAACACTAAGTGGAGCCAGGTACTTTACATGGGTTATGAAACTTCACTCTCACAGGCCAAAGCTAAAATACAGCTTCAACCCCATTTTAGAGCTGAAGAAGTTGCAGGTCTTCAGAGCTGGTGTCTAGCCCAAGAGTTTACGAACACCAATGTGAATCCAGAATTCAATTTCCTGCTCTAGACACATAGACTACCGTGGCCCATCCCAAACCCAAAGCATTAGAATCTACATGGGGAGGGTACAGTTCAGCTACTATTACTAACATGTCCAGGGGTCAGAGACACAAACAAATGACATCTAAGGGGAAGAGGACTCTTCCCTCCCCAGCACTGTGACTGCCAGCAGGTAAAGAGCCTACATTTGAAGTAGTTCCGTAAGATGGTGATGGTAACAGAACCAGACAAGGGATATATATACTCCTGTGTGTTGCCCACAGAAAGGCAGTCTTGGGGGTGGTAAGCTTCAGGAAGCCAGACTTCATCTGTCCTAGACACCCAATGCTCTCCAAAGGAGAACGACTAGACAGAAGGGGATGGCCCCAGAAGAGAGAGGGCAAGACCCACCAGGACGCAGAGCCCTTGGACTCTAGGGTTCATGCCTCAGAGGACAGAACTTACCAGAACAAAGGAAACAAGACTAGCCATGTCCAATGCCCCCTTTCTGCCAAGACCTGTCAAAGCTCTGATCTCTCAACTTGTATTTGTTTTTTATTCAAAATAAGATAAACATATATAGTGAGATCCATCATCTCCAAAAGGGATTCCCAAATGTCCAGCCAGAGATCTAGAGCAGAAATCTATAAGGAAAGTCAGTGACCTTGTTCAACAGGCCCTGGCCCACTACTCAAATCAGGCCTTACCCAGAGGGGCCTGATAGGGAATAGGAATGTGTCTAATTCAGAAATTAAGTCACAGGTGCCATGAGCAGATCTGAGGACAGAGGCCATATAGCTCAGCTACTGGGTGTTCTAGGGATTCCAACCAACGCACAGACTGGGCTCAGTTCTAGCACCATCATACAAATGTTTATCAGTCAGGATGAAGCTAAATGGGTGGGTGGCTGGTCTATCCTGACCTACAGTTGAGTCCAGCCTGGCTTTCATCTGGGTAACAGATGCACCATGGGAATTGCAGGTTGGCACAATCTGCCCAACAAAGAACTTGAGATCTGCACGTAGCAGAGGAGAAGGTCTCTGTCCAGTAGGTTCCGCTGCTACCAGGCAAGTCCTGTGGTTGTTATCCTCCATGTGGACCTCCAAAGACTGCCCACCCACCCACCCTCATCTGCCCTCCTACCTCAAATGAAAGGACCTCAGCCTCCTTGACTTCCTTCTCACGAAACATACGGCAGACATTGGTGTAGTACTCTGCCCCCACCTTCCATAGATCCCATAATGCTTGCCACAGACAATCAAGCCAGCTTCCCGGCTGATGAACACCCTATGGTACCTGCCCAATAGTGGTTCACCATATCCCAGCTGAACATCTGCTGTCCCCCACTCCACCCACCTGCATAGGCCCTCTGTGTCAAAAGCCTTCTCAGCTGTGGCCCAATGTGAAGGTACCATTGCCCCATGTCCCCACAGCCATTTGTCCACTTCCATTCAGGTTCCAAGGCTGGGCTGCTCGTACCCATGTACGAAGAAGACAAGGTGACCATATGCCATACACCAGAGCACCGGCACTTGCCTTGTGTCACACAAATATTCAGACATGCCATGTCTGTAAGGAGTGCGCTTAATCCCTGGGAAAGGCATAGTACCAGTAAGACTACCCTACTATGAGGCTTCTCACCTGGAGCCAGCCTATCTAGCCTTGCTTCTTTGATCCACTGGCATGCCATTTCTGCTCCAAGCCAAAGGCCTCTGTTACAGTTTCCCTACCTCAACATCAACAGGACCTTGCTGACAGGGCAGATAAGCCACCTCTCGGTCCCTGTGGTTCCAGGAGTGCCCTCAGCCTCCCCTTGCCCAGCCTATTAGAGCTTCAATCCTACAGGAACTCAGGCCTGAAGCCCTGAGTCTACCTAACCCTGGAGCTGTCCCACATGTATGACTAGAGGAGCTATAACCCAAGAGTCCAGGGTCTTCAGCAGACTACCCTCATCATCCTGAGCCTTAAGAAGCCCTTGGGCAATAAAACCAGGCAGGGAAAGACTCTGTGTCCCTCTCCCCACCCACATCTACTGGTTCCCACTGCCCAGCCCATGCTAGGGCATTCCTAACACACACAGGCCATTTCTAAACCCTGACATTCAGAGTCTCTCGGCTCTAGGGGCCCCAAATCCAGCACCTCCACCCCCAAAGCCAGGCTCCCTCCCAGGAGAATTGCACCAGCTAGGACAAAAACCTATAAAGTGGGGCAGTAGTGGCACCCTTTCGAGCACTGCAATACATTTGGGGACAGGTGGCTACTTGTTCTCTACTTCCTGAGGCAGGGAGCCTGGCACAGTGACCTGCAGGGCAGGCTTTTGGGAAGTCCCCTCCAAGGATACAAGCAGCCCTTCTGTAATGTCCAGGTGCCAATACTTCATGGGCAGAGGCTGTGTTTCACAGAGCCCCAGAACCTGGCAGAGAATGTACACTCGGTTAGTCCTCCCTGTCCTCAGCTACACTGAGCTGGCCTAGGTGTGTGTCCCAGGCTAATACCAGGGCTGGGCTAGCCCAGGCTCTAAGCCTTTCATTCTATATGGAACTACACCTCAGAGCTCATCAGCTAGATCTTTACAAGACTTCTGCTGTGACATCTGGAAAGTGGGGTAAAGAGGAGGAACCTCAACAAAGTTAGGTGACGAGCATGTGGTGTGCAGGAGGAGTCCTCTGGTAAGGCCAGTTCTCCAAAGACTGGGGCAATCCCACCATCCGGGGCCTCCTGTGTAATGTCAAAATTCATTAGTTCCTAGCAATTCTATTAAAAACAAAACCACCAAGAGTCACAGGGGAGTGACAGCCAAGGTCTGTGGGGTAGACTAAACAAAAGGTTAAGTACTTTTACAGGAAATCAGGATTTCAATTCTGTGCAGTGCAAAATCCCTGTCCCACAGCTCAGAGCCCAGAATGGATAGAGAAGTGGCTCCTGGGAATCAAGCCCTTAAAAGACAGCCCAGCTGCATGGAACCACAAGCCCAAGCAAGGCTGGTATTCAAGTTAGAGGGTGGGTTCTGGTGACACGGAGTCTCCACTGTGCCTGTCACTGGCCTAGGACCAAGTCTAGAGTCATGGCCAGTTTCAGGGTCACAATTCCTCATTCTGGAGCAGCTCCAGAGCAGCCACAGCAGCTGGGGCGCCTCAGTGACTGCATGACCGCCCGCAGGGGGCCCCTCCGGCCCTCCACAGACAGGCTGTCCTCACTGGCTGGCGCCTGCTGCAGCTGCTCAAACTGCATCTCCAGGTGCTTCTGGATGGCGATGCCGAGCACTTCAGGGTCCACAGAGGCTCCATACACCTCCCATGTCATGCCCTCGGCATCCCATCGTACATCCCTCACAGGCGATGACGCCTCTTGTAGGCTGGACCCCAGCATTACCTCTGGAAATATGTTCAGAGTCTCGGGTGCCTCCAGGGATGGGCTGGTAGCTACAGCCTTGCAGGCTGCCGTGGGAGCTGCCTGAACCCCAGCATCCTGGGCGGAGGCCACTCCCAGAGCCAAATCAGTGGCTGAGGTCATGGTCCACACATCTTTGGTCCTGGAGCCAGACTCTGTAGCTACTAGCCCCGTAGGCCCCCAAGGGTGGACACAGCAGTGAGGGTGCCCAGAAATCCCCCCAGACAACTTACAGTGGAATTTCACCCCACACTGGGCCTGCAACCCAGACTCACTGACAGACGCCACCAATTTGGGAAAGGCCAGGATGCCTTTGGCAGGTAGGGCATGGCAACAGCTACCAGCTACAGCCTCCCCCAGGGTGCAGAGCAGAGCTGCTGGAGGCAGAGCGTGGCAGGAAGTGGCGGGTGGCTGTCCAGTAGCTTCGGGCTCACCCCGCGGACGGCGGAGGAGACCAGTTGTATCTTCTAGTTCTACGGTCGGCACCCACACCTGACTCTCCCCCAATGTGCAGGCTGATTTAGAAGTCCCATCCTCTGGAGCTGAGTCACTTTGCAGGAGCGCAGGGGTCTGGCCACCTTGGCCAGTGACACTGCCAGGCTGCAGCTGAGCCCTGTGGACAGGTGAGCTGCCCAGGGCAGAACAGCTCAGACTGGGCTTCTGAACACTGCCATGACCCCGGGTCTGGGTACTATGGACCAAGTCTGAGTGACTCCTCTGCACAGCTGCCACGCTGGGGGCCCGTAGGCGACACAGGTCACCAATGCCCATGGTAGACACATTACCAACAGTGCTGCTCCTCCAGTGGCCTCCAGTACCAGCCTGTGACGGAGTGCTTGTGGTCTGCGCATGCTCCATGATCTCAGTCTGGCACCCCTCATCCTGCAGGGTCCGGGGACTAGAACTGGCCTCACCCTGCTGGGCCCGCCACACAGTGCTGCTGGCACTCTTGCGAAGCTCTGGCCTCTGTTCCTGGCCTCCACTCAACAAGCTGGAAGAACTCTGGGACAGGACCTGTGGACGGGGACTCTGGGGTTCCCGGGCACCTGGTTCAGGGTGGCTAGAACTCATGGCTGCCTACAAGAGAGAAAAAGGAGTGAGTGAAACCAAGCTGGGTGTTGGCACCTCAGCTGCATTCTTCCAGCCTTGGTCGGGGCCCTAAGGTTGTCAGGGACAAGACACATATCAGACACCTCAAATCTATGTATCCCATGTAATGCATAGATAACCCTGAAAATATATAATAATCGCTACCGCAGAAATAGGCTCTGGAGACCACCACTATGCCAGCTGTTTGCCATACTTATGAGATAGGTGTGGGTGCTGGGGGCGGGGGGACTTAGGAGAAAGGCAAAGTGCATGTGGCATCGTGAGGAGGACTTCCGGAAAGCCACTCTCCATCAATCAACACAGGAAGATGGCTGACTTCATCAGTCAGCACAGCTAAGTATTCCTGGGACTGTCAGCATCTACTTTAATAGGGAGCAGGGCCTCCTGGGTACAGACTTGGGGCTCTGAGAAGGTTGTGAGCTAAGGAAGCAATGAACACTGGGTATGCTGAGATGTTCTGGTTTTTCTTAAGCCCTTGTCCTGTCCTCTCCAGCCTGACCTACTGAACTGTGACGCGTCTCAGGCTGTCTTTTAAGGTTCCTGATTCTCACCCTACGCCGAGGGAGGACATTGCTACCAGCCCTTAATGGCAGGCCTCACTCGGCACTTCCTCGTTCATCCACAGCCATTTCCCCAGGGCCCTGCTGGCTGCAGTAGCTGGAAATATGGGAATCATTTAGCTCTGGCTGTGCCTGGGGGTGACCATCCAGGGGTGGGGAAAGCCCAATGGCAAAAATCAGACATACCCTCTGCGAAATGTTGACTCTCTCTTCTCAGTATGCCACTCTAGTCCAAACCCACCACCCCCTTTCCACCTCACCACCTCCTCCTGAGAACCTTTCCCAGCTGGCCCACCCAGGCTGCCTCCATCCCTGGCTCAGCCTCACCAGGCTGGGTCAGAACAGTCTGGCTGAGTCTCCCAGCCCCCATTTCCTTCTCCTGAAATGAGCAGAGTTGGGACTATAGCCCGTCCCTTCTTGTCAGGTCAGCATCTTGCTGGGACATGCAGCTGGCACTCAGAGGATAGCTGCTGCATGGCTGACAGAGAGAATGAACTTAAGAACAAGGCCATGGAAGAGTGGGCCAAGTGCCCAGAGCTCTGTCTGAGGAAAGGCCCTGCCAAGGCAAGGAACTGAGAGATGGTAAAGAAAAACTTTCTGGAGAATTCTCATGAAAGCCAAGGCTAGAGAGAGAGGAAGAAGGTGCAGAGAAGAAGGAACAAGTGGTCAGATGACACAAGAAAGTGACAGGCAGACTGGGACATGGGCAGGGCCAAAGGGTCAGGCCAGCCCAGCCCTGGATAATGGGGAAGATCACCTAGGGACTCCCTGTCTGACCTGCGGGATGGGCTGGAGAGGCAGATACAGAAGACGACAGTTTTGGTTTAGGCAATCCTCATCCGCCCCACCTACCTTGGGCTGATAAAGACTGACAGGAAACCAACCACCCAAGTCAAGGACAAGGCCACCCAAAATGGAATGTGGCAAGGGCTGGTGGACTCCATTTCTGTTATGAGAAGCATCTCCCTGCCTCTGTCAGGGAAGTGGGGAGAGTTTTAAAGACTAAGGGCAGACTCTGGTCCAGCACAACTGTCTGCTTTGACAGAAATGCTGGACCTTGGCCTGTCCAGTGTGCTGGGCACTAGTCAGTATTACCTGTGTTAGTACTAGTATTATCTGCCAGGTGAATACTGTGACCAAGAAACTGAATTTCTGATAAACAATTTAAATAACTGGCAACATATGGCTAACAGTCACTGTACTGGGCCATGCCACTCTGAACACAGCCAATTGAATAAGGAGTGTCCTTACCCAGATGTCCCTTGCTTCTAAAGCCAGACTGGATGAGTGGCAAAGAAAGGAACTCTAACCCACTGCTGCCCTCGGATAGCTCAAACACCACCCATCAGGTGAAAGCCCCCAAAGCTAATGGCAGTCACAATGCTGATGATAAGAGCTTTGAATGCTGCAGGCTTGGGCCATACCCTTTGTAAACCCTGTCTCATTCCACTGTCATGGTGACCTGGTGATGTAATTCATCATCCCCGTTCTACAAATGAGGTCACAGCTCAGCAGCTTAGTGGTCTGACCAAGGACACAAAGTTAGCCAGTAGCTCTGTCAGGAATCAGGCCCATGAGCATATGAGGCCCTCTGACCCTCGGAGCAGCAAGCAGATCTCTGACCTGACGTAATCACCCAGAGTTCCAGGACTTATTCCTACCTCTGTTGTTCTCGATGATGTTCATGGCTTGCCAATGGGACAAACGAGCGGGAGCAAAGTTTGACACACACACCCCCCACTCATCCACCTCATCCAGTTCTTAGGCTGCATGGAATAAGGAGGGCAGGAAGACACCTACAGACTGAAAGTCCTGTGGACACCAAGCAGGGAGACAATCACCCAGTGGGGTCTAAAAGCCCTGAGGAAACCCCATCAGGAAATCTACACAGCCCTGGTGTGGAGAGCTGCGAAGCACCGCACCTCAAAGATGGCGCTGGCCGCCGCCCCCCGCCA
>NW_022196915.1:20880163-20898636 GCF_008632895.1 Mastomys coucha
ACTGCAGGAGAAGAGCCCGAGAGTGTGTTGCGTCATTCTTGCTGGTCGAGGGTGGTCGCGACACCCTGGGGTGAGAGCCACTATGGATCCTGCTAGGGAACAGAAAGAACATAATGAACAGGCCAATCCCTTGGCCCCCAGAGGAAATAGGTGGTACAAAACTAAGGGTGCCCCAAACCCCAACAAGACCTAGTGAGAAGCCATTAGCAGGAGAATATTTTTTGTCCCTGTCTCCCTAGACATTGCCCAGTGCCCAGAGCTAGCCATCTCCCAGAGAGACCAGTGACCACAGAGACCCTAGTGGGAAGCTGTGTATCGATCTGGTTACCTTATCTACTCCACCAGTGTACAAGCGGTAAGTGACAACACTCAGCCCTGGGACAATTCTAAAACATCGAAGAACTCACAGCTGCAAATGGCTGATTCAAAACCTCACCAGTATTACCAGCCACCTCACGCAGCAAACAACTAGTGACATTCTGAAGTTAAAACCCCAGCTTTGTGGAAACTCCTAAACCAGTTCAGCCAGAGAGATCCACTTGGTCAGAGGCTGCAATATTGCCCCAGCCCAGGATTCTAGGCTTTAGGATATGCCCAGTAGGATGACCAAGGTGCCCAACTCAGACCACACTGTGACATGTATGTAAATCACCTCTTGTAATGGTGTGTGTTTGATCCTTTGGCTCACAGGCAGCAAGCATCAATGTCATTTTGAAGAAGTACCCTCAGATTTTCAGCACCATGCTTTTGGAGGGCTTTACCAGCCCCAGGGGAGGGGGGGCTCCGAGGAAAGCAATTCCAGGTAACCCCTAGCACATGGGGGTTGGGGGGGAGTTCCTGCTCCTTGTCACCACCACGTGGGCTAGGCTGAGGAGATAGAGTCCCAGGGTGAGGAGGAAAGAGAGGTTCTGCTCCCAATACTGGCTCTTCTTTCTGCTGCACATCTGTTCTTCGTTTTTTTATGAGCCTCACTGTACCCATCCTACAAAACTGAAGTAAGCCCTACCCCACCAGGTGGCTAGAAAGGCTGAACTCAATGGCATGACATCATCATCTTTTCCCCTCCATCACTGTGACTTGAGACCACAGTGTTGTAGGAAATAGCATTGGGAAAGTGCTAGAAGCAAAGATGACCTTTCAGGCAGCCACCAAGACACCCCACAGGGAAGCTTCATCTTCCAAGTCTTGTTCCTATCCTGTGATGTCACCAGTTTTCCCAGCGCCCCATCACCGCCCTTAAGTTTCCCAGGGCCCATTTGAAACCTTCATCTGGTAAGGTATGCATACGCACAAGGCTGCAGTGTACATGCCACATGCCTAGAAAGCCATGTTGCAGTCATGGGTATAGGAGGTTTCAGTTTTACCCAAAGGAGATCCTGGGATGGGGCTGGAGAGAGAGCTCAGTGGTTAAGGGCACATTCGGCTCCTGCACATACACTCACTTGGGCAGCTCTCAACTCTCTGCAACTTCAGTTCCACATGCACATACCCACACACAGACACCCTCTCCTGGGAAGACATTTTAGCACCACACAAAAGGCAGACACACAGAGGTATCCAAGAGCACTAGTGTTGAGTAATACCTTAATGTTCTTTCTCCCACCTCGTTTAATGCAAAAGTTGTGATGGCTGTGGATGACATCATGTGGTCACTGTCCTCGGGTTCTACTGTCAACAATACAACCACCCTCACATGCAGCAACTACCAATGTCATTTGAAGAAGCACCCCCAAATTTTCGAAGCTTCCAGACTAGCCCAAGCCTTGACTCCTCTTGGTTAGAAATTCTGATTCTCTCCCCCAACTGAGAAGCCCATACCTTAGGGGTGGACTGGAGAAGGCTTCTAAAGGGCCTATCTCAGACCACACTAAGTCATTCATGTAAGTACTCTCTTAAGCAGCAGGTGCTTAGATGGCAACCTCTGTGTCCAGAAAGCAACAAAAAGGCAAGCAAGTCCACAAAAGATGGAGCAGGGTGTGAGAGGAGAATCAGGACTGGTCACAGTGTTAACATTAGGAAATAAAAGGGCCCAGGTAGGAGCCGGGTGGTGGTGGTGCACGCCTTTAATCCCAGCACTTGGGAGGCAGAGGCAGGCAGAGTTCGAGGCCAGCCTGGTCTACAGAGTGAGTTCCAGGACAGCCAGGGCTACACAGAGAAACCACACAGAGAAACCCTGTCTTAGAAAAAAAAAATTTAAAAAGGCCCAGTTAGGGATACCCCCTACAAATACCTCAAATCCCTTGTAGAGAGGGGTGTGGCCACCTACAGCAAGGGGTTTGATCATCCCAGAGCAAATAAAGAGCCTAACAGGAGCACTCAAATCAAATGGAGAACACAGCAAGAGACATCCCTTAAGGTGGGTGGGGCGGGTGAGGGGATAAAATCAGCCCCTCTATAGCCTCTAACCTCATCGAGATGACATAGATCCTAAAGGCAGAGAAATGCCTGGAAAGGGGTACGCGTGGGCAAGATGGCACCCTGCTCACCATAGAGAAATCCCTAAGAGTCCCAGAACTCCTAAGAGTCTCAGGGCCTGAGCCCTGTGAGGGTTTGCTCGCTCACTCAGGCGCTCACAGTGGGCTGAATGAGTCTCAGAGTCACCTGCAACAGCAGGAAAGCAGCCCAAAGGGCCACTATGATCCTACGTGCACTCCCCAGCCCAGTACCCCAGCATGGGTACACGCCTCACTGTGGTCACCCCAAAGGCCAAGGCACAGGCCGGTTGACAGTGCGAACCTGCGGGAAAGAACGTTCATTCACACAGCAGCACTCCGCATGCCTAACACAGGCCGCCCCTGCTGCGGGCAAAGGCCTGAACGCACCACACACCACGCAGCCTCCCTGGCCAGGGCTCCCTTCCTCGCACCTCCAGAGCAAAGCCCACAGGGGTCTTAGGGAGAAGTACACAACACAAGCCTCAGAACTAGGCTACAGACCTTTCCAGGACAAAAGACTCAAAGGATATGGGGCAGTGAGCTCGCTGGTAGGGATGCTCTTGGGCAGAAGAGGGCGGGGTGTTGGCAACAGAGGACAGGGTGGGGGATGCGGATGTAAGAGAGGAGAACCCGGGAGGGAAGAAGCAAAGGGAGGTGGGGTGGAGGCCGATGGGCACGGGTCCCGGGCAGAGGAAAAACAAAAACAAAACCAGGAGGCTGGGCAAAGGGGACGTGGAAAAGAAGACCGGAGAGGACAAGGGGAGACGACCATGCGGAGGAATGCGGCGCAGACAGTGGTGTGGAAGGGGTTCGGGAGTTCAGTAAGGGGCGGCGCCTCCCACACCACCCCAGCACCCACCACGGCTCGTGGTGAGCCAGCCTCTCACCCTGTCGCCTCCAGGGCCGCACAGGCCGGCGGAAGCGCTGCTCCTGCGGTCGCCACAGGTGCCTGGCGCCAAGATGGAGCCGAACTGGGTCTAGCCCCGCCGCGGTGCAGCCAGCCGCGGAGCCCGCGCTGCCAAGGGCCAGAAGGGGAAGCTAACACCGGTACCCGGAGCAGGGGTGCTGGGGGCTTTAGGGGGACGACTCACTCACCTAGGCGCGCCCCGCCTCTTCACGGCTCTGCGTCCCGGTCCCGCCCCTGTCTCGGCCCCGCCCACGCCATTCCCTTAGGCTCCGCCCCCAAGACGCCCAGCCCCCTTCCCGACCTTTCCCCCTCAAGGCTGTTTGCTCACTCTGGGATCATTCATTTTTGCAACTTTCCCGACACAACCAATCTCCCACCCCTAAAGGGCACCAATGTCCTGCCCCAGTCCCTCAGTGCCCCCACCTTGCCTTGCATGGCTAGCTCCCGTTAATCCACCAACTCCCAAATCCACATTCTTAGAGATTTTCAATCCCTCCCTCTGACACCAGAATCGACGGACCATTCCATGTGGGCCTGCCCACTTCCGTGTCCTTTATCTCCCTGCCCCACCTCTCACAATTCTTGGGCCTCCCAACCACCTCTAGAGATCTTTCCCCAGGTCCTGCTCTCTAGAGGCCCTGTACAGTTCTACACCTGCCTGTTAGGGATTCTTTATGCTGCTGGATCCAACACTATGCTCTCAGCTCGACACTCACCTCAGCGAGAAATCCAAGCTTGGATCCAGCTCTTGAGGCTTATGATTCCAATGTGGTCCTAGGATTACCTGTCCAGCTTCATAGTACCAAAGTCACATCCTCAACCATGTCCTTCAAGGTCTATATTCTTGATAACCTGTCAATCTGTCCACTTCTAGGACTATTTCCACCCTTGCTCTTTGAACCAATCCCACATGAGGATGGTTTCGCAGTCTTTCTCAGGGATGCAAAGAGCTGACATGCAGTGACTCCCAGTGGAGAGAGACCTGACTGGAGCCTGAATTATTTTCCTATAATTCCCTGCAACTCTGGTATTTCCTCTCTAGATCCCACTGAGTCCCTTCCTAAAAGCTCTACAGATTCTGGGGTTGCCTGGTCCCATGGAAAGCTAGGAGGAACCCTATAGCATTCCTCCAACATCCCCAGACACACAGGACAGAAAGATCTGACCAGACCCATTCCACCATCAAGGAATTCCTGGTACCCTGTTAGCCAGGTACCCAGGACCACCGCGTAAGAGGATACTGGGCTTCTTCTGAGTCTCAGAGAACTGAGTCCCTGGGTCACACTCCTTTTGTTGACAGCAGCCTTGGGGCCCCAACTTGCCTAGGGTTGTCTACACTCTTCCCATACAGTTATGGAGAGCCAACACCATCTTTGTCTCTCTCCTAGTTACGGCATCACTATCTTTTCAGAAAGACCTAGATTTTCTCCAGTCACCCCTTCCCAGCAGGGCCTCAAAGCATTCTCTCCAGTTTGGGAAGGCAGCCATCCTGGAAGAGCTGAGCACCCTGGCAGGGCTACACAGGCCTGTGGAAGCGCTGGGTCTGCGGCCACAGGTGCCCAGATGTTCAGATGGAGCCAGAGCTGCACCGGTTGAGTCTAGCCAGCCATGGTGCATCTGGCTGCAGAGCCCACTGGGTATACAAGTAGGGGCCTCCGGTTCTTGCCTGCTCACTACTCACAGCTGGCCTGAAGGATCCTACCCAAAGAGTCTGTATAGGATTTCTGCACTGGAGACACTCACCAACTCCTGTCTCTCCCAGAAATTGCCACTCTTCTCATCCTCATACTCCCTTCCCACATAAGTTATTTACATCCCAAGAAAGGATGAGGTAAATGTGACTACATTGAGAGGAGACCCAGAGCCCAAGCCCAGGGCTCTTAGCTACCAGGGCATCCTGAACAGAACCTTGCCATGTATGCCCAAAGGAAGCCTACTCAGGATTGGATGTCGATAGATGTCTGCCATACTGAATACACACAGGCATGATCTGACTGGACCATGGCACCAGGACCTCTAAGCATCACCCAGCTCTTGTCTTCTTGGCACAGTGGTCCTATGACTTGGCAAGGGGGCTCCCCCAGCTATAGTAGTGACTTAGGGAAAGCCTGGGATAGGAGGAACTTAGATAACAATTTCTATCTAACTTCCAACATACTCATTTACCCTGTGATCCCACACCCAGGCGAGACTGTTTATCTCCCTGGGAATCGGTTTCGTCTGATAATCGATGGTAATTAGCTCCCTATCTTCAGGGCTGTGGGGAGGCTGCAGTTGTGAAAGTGTTCTGTGCAATGTTCTCGCCACTATCACTCAGTTGTAGAGCATTGTGGTAAAGAGAGGTGTATCGGACTTGATAACCATAAGGGACAAGTGCTATTTGCTGAGAGGAGCACAGTAGGACATTGGTATCACTCAGAAGAGAAGCAGGAGGTTCTTGGGAGGTGTGAGCATCACAGACACACAGGTGACTCAGGGATGCAATCTTCAGAGAAGAGATGAGTGAGAGGAGGGCTTAGGGGCCCAGTTACAAGAAACCAAGTGGCAAGGACTGGAAACTAGACAGAGTAGAAGAGAACAGTGACCCAGGACAACTAGAGCCTATTCTTCAGAGAGGTGCTGGAGGTAGACACTCCAGGGTGGGCAGAGGAATAGTTTGGAGAGGAGACACTGCAAGGTATCTACCTCCTCAACTAAAACATGGCCACAAAAGGGAGAAGGTAGATGTCACTGGAGAGAAAGATAGGGCTCAAGAAAGCTGTTCTTATTTTACTAGGTTTTGTTCCCTTTGGTTGGTTTTTAATATGCCACATTTACGTTGTTAATTCTGCTTAAGCTAAGCAAAAGGGCAGTGTGCAGGGAGACTGCATGGAGCACCAATGGAAGCTGATGTTGAAAACCAGCCTGCCTCTACAAGGCAGGAGCCAGGCAGCACAACACTCCTTGATGTCACACACTGCTACTGCCTCGGCAGGAAGCACTTGGCGCCTGTGTTCATTTCTTTTCCTGTTCCCGTAATAAAATACTCTGATGAAAGCAGCTTGGGAGAGAAGTGATTTATTCTAGCTCAGAGTTCTAGGGCATAGTCCACTGTGGCAGTGAAGTCAAGACAGTGGGAGCCTGAGGCAGCTATCACAGTGTATTCCTAGCCTGGAAGCAGAGAGCAAGAGATGTATGCTAATGCTCAGCTCATTTTCTCCACTTCATTCAGTCAGGGCTCCTCTGCCCAGGGAATTGTCCCATCCATAATTAAGATTGATCTTCTCACATCAATTAACTTGATCAAGATAATCTCTCAAAGACATTTCCAGAGACCCATATCAATCCTGGTGATTCTAGATTCTGTCACATTAACAATTAACACTAACTATCATTGCTCCTCCGTAAGAATGCCTCTCCAGGAGCCCCATTGCCCCACTGAGAACACACACCACAAACACACACACACACACACACACACACACACACACCATTCCTTACCTCAAAGGAAGAATGGAGACAGGGTGGCCAAAACCAGACAGGGTAGTGTGCATGTGCTGAATTGAGCATGCTCAACGGTGAGGGAGTAGACCCACACAGAGAGAGAGTACATGAATGAGAAGATAGAATCACTGCTGTGAAAATTCTTCAAAGAGCTGAGATCCAGGGTAAGCTAAAGAGGAGAAGGGGCATGTATTTTTTTTTTTAAATGTAACAGCAGCAAGAAGAAATATTATGACATAGTGAGGGATTCAGTCTCTTTCCTCCTAGTAACCTTGACCTAAAAATACGATCTAAAAATCTTGGAATCTAGAATGCTCACATACTAATATCTTCTTGGGCCTGTTTGACAAGCCTGGGTGCAGAGGACAGGAGCTCTTCAACTGCAGGGTGGAGCAGTACATGGTATCTTCTGTAGTTTGATACAGAAGAGATGCTGAGTTGGAATGTACCACTGTGCTGATGACTGAGGAGGAGAAAGCTTCAGCTATGTCAAACTGTATCTGCTTTTCTAACAAAAATATCCGCACAATGCAAGGGGCTCCTTTAACCATTAGCTCTATGAATAAAAGGACAGTGACTCCGCAGGTATGCAATAGGTGATGGGCGGATGGATGGGTGGGTGGGTGGATGGATGGATGGGTGGGTGGGTGGGTGGATGAATGGATGGAAAGACAGACAGACGGATGGTAGTTTATCCAAGAATTCCACCTTAGTTCAACTCTACATTTTCCTGAGTCCCAAATAAGTAGAGATCCCAGATTGTGAGCCTGAAATACAGACTAGACTGACTCCTAGATGCCTTCGCTCCAAGGCCCGCATTATGAGGCGTTCAGGAGACTGATGCCAGATGCACAAATGAACAACAATGGTCACAGCAATGGAAGGAAACAGAGGTCCAGGGCACACAGAGGATGGACTCTAACGGCATGCTCTTGGGCTTCCCAGGACAGACACTGCAGATCAACCCCAGTCTACTCTCTTCCCACCTGTAGGAAATCCTCTAGCCAAGAGCACTGTCCAGAACACTAACTACATTTCCCAGGTACCATGAAACGAACTACAGGAATATGTTCTGCCCTGTGAGAGGTGAACAAAAACAATATTGCAGTTTCTTGCTTATGCTCTTCAGAAGCAATGTGCTTACACCTTCCTTCTTTCACAAGCACAATGAAATCATGATATGAAGGCTGTTTATTCCATTCTAATGAAGGCAAGACCCTAGAGATGTCAGAGCCCACGCCCCAACAAAGGGGTAGCCTATCAGCTCTAGACTAGTCATGACCAGATTTTACATGAAAGAGAAGTTGACCTTTACCCCATATCAGCCGTTATTTGGGATAGGGACTGTCTTCCAGAAGGAAAGCCTATATACTAATAAATGCAGAATTTATACCTGGAAGAGGCATAAAGCTGTGCTGGCTACTTTTATGTCACTTTGGCACAGAGTCATTTGAAAGAAAGAACCCCAATTGAGAAAATGTCCCAACCAGACTGGCCTGTGGGCAAGCCTGTGGTACATTTGTTTGATTGATGATTAATGCAAGAAGTCCCAGGCCATTGTCAGTAGTGTCATTTGTGGACAGATGGTCTTGTCTTGCATGTGGTTTCTACTAGCTGATAAATTCCAGGAGGACCGTGCTACCAGCCCAACCCAGTTTCCATTGGATCCACGGATGAAAGTCATACACACACATTAGCTTATTTTTAATATGCTTTTGGCTCAATGGCTGGGCTCTTCTAAGCCTTCCTTGGCTAGCGTGCCCTTCTTTTCACTCCCAGCTCTACCTAGACCTCTAACTCTGCCCTCAACTTAGTTACTTTTCTAATCTCTCGCCTGCTACCCCAGTCCCAGTCAGGGAAGTGGCCAATGGCCACTCCGCCCAAGATCTCACATGGCTGGTGGCTCTCTCTCCCTCAAAATGTGGAATCCTCTTTCCTCCCCTTGCATCTGCTAGCCTGCCTTCGGGAACCTGGAAGTTCTGCCTCTTCCTCCCAGCCATTGGCTACTAGTATCTTTATTGACTGATGAAGAACCAACTGGGGAACAGGACCTTCAGTGTTCACACTCCCCAGAACATCAGTATCATACCCTTCAGTTCTGGCTTCTATAAGAATGCTATATGATCTTTACCCCATATCAGCCATTATTTGGCTGGGCAAGACAGGCCAGTAAGAAACACTCCTCCATGGCCCCTGCATCAGTTCCTGCCTCCAGTTTTCTGACCTGTTTGAGTTCCTGTTCTGACTTCCCTCAGTGATGGACTGTGATATGGAACTCTGGGCTGAATAAAGCCTTTCTTACCCATGTTGATTTTGCTCGTGTGTTTTATCACATCAATAGAAATACTAAGACAAAACAGTTTTATATATATACGAGGCCGGCTGGACAGCTGAAAGCTGCTGTTGCACCATCCCACAGTGCATGCCATGCCATTCCCTACAGTGCTTAAAAAGTCACCTTTGACTCTAAGAAAGATGGCTGGAAACATCACAGTGCAAATTCCTCTTGCCTGTCTCCATAAAGGCCAACATGCACTGGAAGGATATAGACAGAGCTCACCAAGCACAGACAGAGCTGGGAAAGAGTAACTACAACCATGCTGTACTACAAATTGAGAGAGACATAGCAAAAGTTTCTAAGAAGTTGTGTTAGCAGGTCAAGTATGGAGATCCTTTCTCTAGACCCTTCCATTAAGGGTCTCTGAGCCTGACGATGATAGCCCCTAATAGCCAAGACCAGACCAAGGCTGTTCCCTGCAAACCAAGGTGAATATTTATGATGGTATTAGGTTAAGAACACCGTACATCAAATATATAGAATATCCAGTCTGATCGATAAGTAGCCATGGTTTTCTGGATTAATCTCCTTGCTTGCCCGTGTGAAACACTGGAAGCAAACAGGTAGAAAAGCAGCTGAACGTCTAGAGGACACATGTTACCAGAGATACTGCGAGCTTCTCCAGGAAGAGCTCGTGTTTCCGTCCACGTTTAAAGCATCCCCTCCCCACTGTCACCAGGGCTTTACTAACAGGAAGTGGTCCACAAAACTATGAGACTATGAAACTCTAAGTGATCACCGTTCAGTGCCCACCTCAGATGGAAGACAGGACAAAGAGTCACCACAGAACAAAGTCAACTCCCAAGGAACATCCCAGAGAAGGACATTATCGCCAAGGGCTCTATCTGCTCCACTCCCCAGGAATCCATCCTTCTAGCCCACCGAGGTCTGATGGCTGGGTGAGAGCTCCCACTGGGGCTATCCTGATCTTCCTAACAGTGGATTACGGAATGCATGGAGCCATAACTGTATCATACAGGAGCACATGCAGAGCTAGTGGGGCAGGTTCACTCTCCCCAGCAGCTAGGCTTGGGGCTAGATGTGAACCTGCAGGGTTCTCTCTCTTGGGGGCAGGACATGCTACACATGAGAAGGACGGAGCACACGCAGATATTTGGTGGCTTGAGGGACACCCGAGCTGAGACTGTTAAGTTACTCTCAAATTACCATCATCTCTTTCCGGATTTAAAGAGACATTTTATCTCTGAGGTTAATAGCAAGGTGTATTTGCACATCTCCCAGAAGCTGTCTGGCCAAGTCACTGAACAGCAGGTCTGAAGTGAAGAGAGCCAATCCTTTAACCAGAGGAGTAATTGCCCCCGCAACCCTTTCTTTCTATTGCTACTGAGGGGGCAGTAGAGATATTGGGGAAATGTCTTAACCCACACATATAAACACTACCCAGAATAGTGAAGCACAACTGGAAAAAAACTGGGTTTCCGGGTTGCTTACCTGCCTACGGGTGATGGACAAACTTCTTTCTTGCTAAAGCTTGTCTGAGATGAAGTCTCTCTTCCAGCTGTTCGACCTATATTTCAAAGATTAGTCACCCTTTCCTCTCCTCTCCACCCAGGTGCTGTAGGAGGGTCTCAGAGGAAAGGGGTGTGACTAGGCAAAAGCCAATCCCTATGCCACCTTAGCCTGGCTAACATATATATCCGGGGCAAACATCCTGGTTAGAACCAGTAATATGAATTCCTTGGCGAACCCTTGGGGAGACACTCTTTTCCCTAAGGGTGTGTGAGCACCTATGCTACTGCAACCATCTTATGCAAGGCAGACAGATGAGAGGCTGGGAAAACGAAGTAAGGAGCACCCCCGGTCTACACTGGAGCCTTCAGACCTAACTCGTCCCTCCATACCTCAATTATGGAAACAAATTGCATTACCTTTTTATTTAATCGTTTAGGGGTAGATTTCTATCCCTTGCTTCCAAACAGGGCATTAAAGTCCCTCTAATCAGCCCCTTTGGGAGGTTTTATAGAGGCATCCTGGACCAGACACGACTTCAGACTTTTCGTGGTTCAGAGACCACGAAAAGCCTGTTCAGGAGTAAAAATCAGTTGTTCTAAGGAAGAACGTGGACTTGACGTAGAACTAGAAAGTCCTCAGGATTGAATACACAGAGCCAAAAATAGTTCCAACCCTTCCTTCCAGGGGCTTCCTAGTCTGGTTTTTTCCTGGCTTTGCTCCACGCTGTTCTCTCAACCAGAGGGCGCCCTCTACTGACAAAATATATCTATTGCTTTGCACTTTAACCCTAACCCTGCTTCTTCCTTCCCTCCCTCCCTCCTTCATTGCCTCCTTTCTTCCTCCCTTTTTCCTTTCTTTTTTCTTTTCTTTCCTATATAATATTTTTAATTGATTCTTTTGGAATTTCCCATAATGTACCACAATCGAAAATAAAAGTGAAAATAAAAATTAACGACAACAAAAATAACATCTGCCGACCCTCTGGGAAACAGCCTGTCCCTCTGCCGACCATAGCCTCCTCTCATACCTGTCACAGTTGTTGAGTCTCAAAGTGTGCCTTGGACGGCTTCAAGGATGCTGAGATGACATGTGACATCTGACTGTGCCTGCTTATGCCCTGAGAGAGATGAAGACAGCACTGAAGAGGCAGCTGGTAAGTGAGCAGCTGGATTCCTGGGTTCACACCAGTGGCAGCTCCAGGTAGGAAGTAATCCTTGGACCTGTATGCAGGCAGTTCATGGGGAAGTGAACATCAACACAACCTCCACTCAGGAGAAATGGACACTGTGCATGCCTGTTGGGTCCTAGATCTTAGGTCCTATCTAGTCTGATTGTTAGCTTGCTGGTGACCACGCACATGCACATACTACTAACAGTCGGCCTGTACCGATATAAACAAGGATAAGCTTCAGCCACATATACTGTATGAAATTATCAGCAGGCTAACTAAGCAAAAGCTTATTTCGCTATCTCAGTCCCATCACAGGTTGGCAAGAGGGGTCTGTTCCTCATGGCGGATTCTTGACACCTGCTTTTACAACCTCGATGCAAAAGACAAACAATGAATTATCATGCATGATAAATTACGCATCTGCCCTAGACGCTTCCATTGGGAAGTGACAGACACCACTTCTGCTCTCATTGGCACAAATAAATCACATGTCCATTCCTGATTCTAAAGGGGGATTTTTGCCAACTAATGGTGACTGCTATTCCATCTGCAGTTCCCCTTCCTTCTTCCTGACAGTCTTGTCCAGCATGTCACCATCCACAATGGGCTGAATCCTCCCCCATTGATCACTAATTAAGAAAATGTCCCACAAGCCTGTCTGCTTGTTCCCTCCTGTGGTGGTTTGAATACACTTGGCCCAGGGAATAACACTATTAGGAGGTGTGGTCATGTTGGAGTGGGTGTGGCCTTGTTGGAGTGGGCGTGGCCTTGTTGAAGGAAGTACATCACTGTGAGGGTGGACTTTGAGACCCTCCTCTGAGCTGCCTCAGAGTCAGTCTTCTTGTTTGCCTTTAGAACAAGGTGTAGAACTCTCAGCTCCTCCAGCACCATGTCTGTCTGGACGCTGCCATGCTTCTCACCATGATGATAATGGACTGAACCTCAGAACCTGTAAGCCAGCCCCAGTTAAATGTTGTCCTTTGTAAGATGTTGCCTTGGTCATGGTGTCTCTTTACAGCAATGAAAACCTTATCTAAGACACCTCCTTCCAGATGACTGTAGCTTCTGTCAAACTGACAAAACTAGCAGCAAAATTAGAAGCTAAAACCTGAGGGAAAGAGATGAGGGAGCCTGAGCTTTTGATAAAAACACTTAATTGGCTGTAGTGCTGTGGGCTGCCAGTCTCTTCTGCTTGCTAGTTAGGAAGAACAACACCCCCATATCTATTTGATAGTTTGTCGTTCCATCCAAATTCATTCCTTATTGTTAATTTTTGCTATGCGTGAAGTTTCTCTTTGTTTACTCTTTAATGTACAGATGATTCAAAAGACCTCTAGGCTTCACCACACCAGCTCTAAATCTGGACTTAGAAACTCCTAGGTTTTTGGAGGGAGGATACCTAAACTTTTGAAGCCTTGATTTTCTTATTATTTTATTTTATTTATATGGAAAATTGAAAACACAGCAATAGCATGCAACCATTTCCAGAGTCCTTTTTTCCCTTGACCAGCTCCTTACTTTAAGACTAAAAAGATCAGTCATTCATCTTCTTGGTCTCCCCTGAATCTGGCATAGCTGTGGGTGGCCTGGCCAAAAACAACGAGGGATAAAACTCAAGATGTGCTTCCTGGGTGACCTGTGCAGCCACCTGAGGCTGTGTGGTTGTCCATGGTCTAAGCTGCCATCAAGGGCCATGCTGGGGTCCATGGTCTTGCTGCAGATAGGAGTCATGTTGATGTTTGGTGACCCACTCTAGTGCCAAAGACCATGTGAGTGTTTGTAGTCTCTCCTGTTGCATGAGGCCATGTTGGTGTCCGTGGGCCAGGCTGCCATTGGGGACAATATTGGTGTCTATGGCCCATGTTGCCCAGAGATTGTGTTGGCATCCTTGGCCTACACAGCCACCAAGGGCTATGGTGGTATCTGTTGCCTGTGCTGAGAAAGAGGGCTGTGTTAATGTCCGTGGTCTGTACTGCCACTGGGGACCATGCTGAGGTCCGTGGCAAATGCTGTCACCAGAAACCACGTGTAAGTCCATGAACTGTGCTCCAACTGACTGTAAAGGGCAAGGAAGCTACCTTTGCATGGTGTCAATGACTGCAGATTCACAGTTGACAAAGGAGCATAGAAAGCTTCTGTGACAGCTCCTACTCTTACAGTCCCCAAAGTAACAGCTTAGACAAAAGCCATCAAAGAGAACTCTTTAAAGGATGCTAAAGTGTAGCTCTCCAAAACTGATGGCTTCTGTCGGGGGTGTGGGTAGGGAAGGACTCAGGTTTTTTTTTAAGAGGCTGGCCATCAGGAGTTTGATCATGCTTCGGTGAGTATATAGGGTAACACAAATTGGAATTCTCCTCCTCCTCCTCCTCCTCCTCCTCCTCCTCTTCCTTCTTCTTCTTCTTCTTTAGAAGGAGGTCACAAGGGTGGGGCATAGACCTGGGAGAACTAGGAAGTGAGTGTGATCAGGGTAAATGATGTGAAATCCCCAATAATCATTTATAATATTATATAAAGTCTCTTTAAGGCCACACCCCTAAAGGTTCCAAAGCATTACCAAACAGTGCCACCAAGTGAGGACCAAGTGTTCAAATATTTGAGCCTAGGGGGGACATTTTTCACTCAAACCAATGGTCAAGAGAGCCCCTGGAACAGCTAGCTGCTGGCAGACCGAGATTAGGCCCTTCCCAGCTGCCTCTCACTTCAGCCACTTGCTTCCCTGCTGTAAATGGAATAAAAGTCACCTGCAAACCCTGCAAACCCTGCAAACCCTCTGCTTTTGCTAACTAAACACGACAGCAGATTCTCTTCATCCATATGGACAGGTTGCAACATTCCCAGTGGGTGCCTGAAAGCACAGTAGTGTCAAACCCTCATGTGTTGTGCATGTGCTGTGCATGTCCTATGCATGTCCTATGCATGTGCTCTACATGTGCTATGCTTTTTCTTATCCTGTAATAGTCTAAATTTATGTTAGGCACAATAAGAGATTAATGGCAGTAACTAGCAATATAATAGAACACATAATAAAATACTATAATAAAAATTTTGTGAATGTGGTCTTTCTATCAATGTAATTATACTATAATTACCCTTCTTTTGTGATGCTATGAGAAATTACGATGTCTATGTGATGTGATAAAATGAGGTAAATGATACAGACATGATTTAATAGTGCTAGGCAACAATGTAAATGCTACTTGAACATAGACAGAGTGATACTGCAACAGTTGACCTGATAAACAAGAATGCTACTGTGACTACTTGTGGGCTAGCATAGAGATGGATACATTGAAACCTGGAGTTGATTTAAGTCTCAGGTAGGAAGGAATGGATTGATGTTCACAACCTCCCATAATTGAAAATGGTTATGAGCTGCTTATTTCTGGTTTGTCCATTTGTGATGGTTTGGATAAGAACTGACCTCCACAGGCTCAGACATTTGAACAACCAATTGGGGGTATTATTTGGAGAGGTTTAGGGGATGCAGTTTTGCTGGAGAAATTATGTTACTGAGGGTGGGCTTTGAGAGTCTACAGCCTCTCCCTAATTCTGGTTTCCTCTCTGCTTCCTGCACCTGCTGCCCTCCCTGCTGCTTGCTGCCACGCCTCTGCCCCACCATGTTGGACTCCTATCCATCTGGCACTGTAATCCTAAATCAACTCTTTCTTCCACCTATTGTCTTGGTCATAACATTTTATCTCAGCAGCAGAAAAGTAATACACTATTTAACATTTTTAGGGCTAGAGAGATGGCTCAGAGGTTAAGAGCACTGAGTACTCTTCCAGAGGTCCTGAGTTCAAGTCCCAGCAACCATATGGTGGCTCCCAACCACTTGTAATGGGATCAGATGCCCTTGTCTGGTGTGTCTGAAGACAGCTACAGCCTGAAAATGAGCTATTAGTATAGTCATTTACATAAAATAAGTAAATCTTTAAAAAAATATTTTCAGAACATAGTTAACCTCATACCTAAAAATCTCAGAAAATGTAACCACAGATCAGAGGGGAGAAGATTGCTATACCCATGACTGTTATGTCACAAGAAGCAGAAATGGCCTCGTTCTAGCTAAGGAGACACAGTGATTTATGGGACAGAAACAGACATCCAGAGAGAGGCAGCCACTGCACAGCACAGGCAGGATTCCAACACTCTGTCTTACCTATCCCTCCATGACAGGCTTCCATCAGCCCAGATATCTCCTCTAGCTCAACAACCCTAGCTCAGAAAGAAGCATCTCTTCTTCAGCAGAAGCCACAGAAATTTCCAGGGTCATCATTATCCTGTTAGAGGTCATGGACCCATCTCTAAACACACCAAGACGCTGGCAGTTAGACTGACTCTTCAGTGGGCAGACAGACAGGGAGAGGGGCTGGGTAATAAAGGAGGCAAATTTCCAAGATGGCTGTCTTCTTGCCCACTCTCGTGACTCAAGACAAAAGCTTAAAACATGGGCCTTGTGAGATTTTCCTCTCACCAGCAGGCTGCTGCTGCCTGACTGGATCAGGACATGTTACACAACAGTTGTGGTTCCATCAACCATCCTGTCTTTTTTCAAACTGACCAACCCTAAATTAGAGGAAGAAAATTCTTCAGAAACTTTAAGAACCCCAACCTGAGAAGACACTGGATTTGGGGGCTTTCTGAGCCCCGTCTTTGCTTTGCAGAGTGTCTTTATCTCTGTGTGCCTGCTGCATGAATGTGTTTTTCCTCCCCCCAGATAAATGCCTTTCTCAGATGCTGATTCTGCCTGCTGCTGTCTACAGTGTGTAAGAGTTCTCTGATGCCACCTGTTGCACTCCAGATTTTTCCTGCCTTTTAATTCTTTAACTGGCAGAGAAGTTAATCCAATCAAGACCCTAGGCTGTATCACTAGCTTTGTGACCAATGAAATACATAGATCAACCATGGCTAGGTCACGGGCAAAGCCCCACAACTATGGCGAGGATATGGGAGTGGGGCAGAATGGCATCTGATTTGCAGGAAATACATCAGGATATATGCTTGCCTTGATTGAACTTAATGAGAAATACAGTGGCCTTGTGATTTTTGCGATTTTTAAGCCTCTGCAAAATGTGACTCATGGGCATTTTCTGGGAACCCAGAGATGTGGACCTGGCCAGAGCCCAATATCCTGGTTTAAAGCTTCCTTCAAAGTCAGCTCTAAAACTGTGGAACTGGTCTTTTCTCTCATGATTTTCAAGGTCCCCTTTAAAGGCACACCCTCAGTGGCTATTACCCTTTCACTAGGCCCCACAGGCTGAAGAGTCCACCACCTTCCAGTATACCACAGGCTGGGGACCAACTCTCAGCATGGATGCCTTTGAGATAAGTAATGAGCCAGACTGTAAGAAACTAAGTCTAGCCAGGCAGCAGTGCATGTCTTTAATCCTAGTACCCAGGAGGCAGAAGTAAGTGGATCTCAGTGAGTTCAAGACCAGCCTGGTCTACAGAGCAAGTTCCAGGACAACCAAAGCTAAACAGACAAACCCTGTTTGAAAGGAAGGAAGGAAGGAAGGAAGGAAGGAAGGAAGGAAGGAAGGAAGGGAGGGAGGGAGGAAGGGAGGGAGGGAAGGATGGAGAGGGGAAGGGAGGGAGGGAGGAAGGAAGGAAGGAAGGAAGAAAACTAGGATTGTAGCTGAAGGTGGGAACAGAATAATACTGGGGGAGGGGTTCCCTCTCATTAGTAGGGACCTTAGCTAACCAGGGAGACGGTCACACAGATGTGAGGCACAGTCTTGTCCATGTCTCTCAGTGTGGCCTTTATCCTGCTCTGGCTTCTCTGTTCCTATGTGATGAGAGGCGACACTTCCTTAGATGGGGGCTGATTCTTAAGGTTAATTGAAAGTGGCCTTTCTCATGAATCATCTACCACACTGAATTATTTATCACCTGCAGGCATTCAAAAGCCTTGAAACTCTTGGACTTCGAGCAAATCTCTCCTTGGAAATGCACTTGCCCATAAAGATATGATTTCCTTTTGGCTAGGGAAGAAAAGGCCATGTCTGCTGCTGTTTCCAGGTTTTCCAACACCAGAGACCCAGCGATCAGCCAGATCTGAAAACAGGAAATGGGGCCATGACTGCTCCCAGCCCTGGGAAGCACTTCCATTATGTGAAGTTGGCCCTAAACCAGCCTGGTCTCAGAGCTCTCACGGTACAGAGGGGAAACTCCATAGTACCTTTGATTCTGGGCTAGTTCAGGGGCAACACCAAGCAACATGGCTCCTGGGGACTTATATAGACCCATCCAAGTAAGGGATCTAGTTCCACTGCTTTCTAGAAGAGCCACAATGCCTCTTTTACTTTTCTTTTCTTTCTTTCTTTCTTTCTTTCTTTCTTTCTTCTTTTTTTATGATTTATTTATTTTATGTATGTGAGTACAGTGTCATTGTCTCCAGACACACCAGAAGAGGACATCAGATCAGATCCTATTACAAATGGTTATGAGCCACCATGTGGTTGCTGGGAATTGAACTCAGGACCTCTGGAAGAACAGTCAATGCTCTTAATCACTGAGCTCCCCCCCCCCAACCACCCCATGATGCCTCTTTAGTTTCATCATCTGAAAGCCTAGCTCTGACCCTCAAGGCTAATATAAAGTTCAGTGGAATGTTATAAAGTGGGCCTGAATCATATGCCCAGAACATTGAGAGCCAAAAAAAAAAAA
>NW_022196915.1:20898646-20925685 GCF_008632895.1 Mastomys coucha
CCCGCAAAAAAATAAAAAGAATGAGCTCCCTTCTGCCTCCTGCCTCTCTTCTAGTGAGAAAACTCTGAAGCTATATGAGCTGGCTTGATGTGGAAGATGCTTACAGAAAAGCTCAAAGCATGAGCATGAGCATGAGTCCTAGCAGCTGGTGCCCAGGATGAGGAGCTCCTGAGAAGCTTCAGGTGCATGTGATATGTGGCCAGTGTTGACACAAGCCACAGTCATCACAGCCTTGGCCTAAGATGTGTGGAGCTGAATAAGACATAGCTCTGCCTCCACGAAGGAGCTAGTCTGCTGGAGAGAGTAAGACAGATGACAGCCACAGACATGGAGTCCCTTAGTCTTTATGGCAGCTGCAGGAACCATGACAACAAGGATCCAATGTTGACCGGCTTCAGGAAGAAGGTGCCAGAGGTTCATCCAGTAGGATGAGTCTGTTCAAGGCAGGTGGGAGGAGACTGAGTATTTCGGGTATACTGAAAAGAATCCAATGTGTTGGCAGGTCCTTGAGAGTATCTGCAACTGGCCAGGCCCTAACAGACAAAGGGATGGAAAGAGCTTGAAAGAGATGAAATGGGAGAGATACTTGATCATATGTGAGGCGCCCAGAGAAAGCCCCTGCAGTGCTGTTAGTGAACGAGGCCTAGAATAGCGTTCTGGAGATGATGAAAATAAACAGAGGAAAACACTGGCTTGGATGTTGGTGGCCAAAGAGGAGGCTGGAGAGGAAGAGAGGTGCATTGGGAAGACATAGCATGGGGCTAGGGGCATACCAGTCTCGACTCAATACCCAGACTTAGACCTAGAGCAACTCAGACTCAGTAGTAAAGGTGGCAAGTCCATATAGAGCGTCATGCCTCCTTATGGACATGGTTACCAGGAAGGGCACATAAGGGCCTTTCTAGATGCCTGAAGCCAGCCCTGAAACACACTGAAAGCTCCAGGTCCCAGGAAGAAGAATGTGAACCACCCTGCCCCAAGTCCAAAGGATGCATAAACACTATGATCAGCCCAATGACTGTTCCAAAGTTGTCCATACCTGTATTAGTCAAGATTACTATTGTTGTGATAAAATGCCACGACCAAAAGCAACTTAGGGAGGAAAATGTTTATTTCACTCACAGTTCCATATAACAGTTCAACATCCAAAGCAGTGAAGACAGGAATTCACACAGGGAAGGAGCCAGGAGGCAGGAGTTGATGCAGAGGCCATGGAGGCTCCTCGTGGCTTGTTCAGCCTGCTTTCTTATAGAATCCAGAACCACCAGCCCAGAAAGGACTGATTCACATGGCCTCCATCAAGCACTGATTAAGAAAATGTTCCACAGGCTTGCCTCCAGCCCAGTCTTATGGAGGCATTTTCTCAGTTGAGGTTCCCTCCTCTCTGATCTCTCTAGCCTGTGTCAGGCTGATATAAAAATTAGCCAGCACAACACCTCCTGAGATTACCTCGAATGGCAAAGGGGGACTTGCAAATGTGGTTAAGTTAAAGGCCTTGACATGAGGAGATTATCCTGAGTTGCCCCGTGGGTAGGTCTCTGTAATCTTAAGAGTCCTTAGAAGAGGAGAGCTGAAAGAGTTGGGCCGAGGATAAGGAACCAGGCTGGTGGCACAGACTTTTAATCCCAGCACCTGGGAGGCAGAGGTAGAGGCAGAGGCAGGTGGATCCTGGTGAGTTAGAGGCTAGCCTGGTCTACAGATGGAGTTCCAGGATACCCAGGACTATGTAAAGAGACAAAGACCCAGAATCAAAGGTTAGTAAATGCAGCAAACTGGCTTTGAAGATGAAGGAGGGGGCTCTGAGCCATCATAGTCACTGGAAAAGGACTTCCCACTGGACCTCCAGGTAGAGACTACCATGAAGGCACACTTCAGCCTCTGGCCTTGGAACTGCTGTCACTGCAGCAGTAGGAACTGACACATTCGGAGGTCTAACTCACACCTGGGAGGGAAGGTGAGGGGCTTGGAGAAGCCCAGCTTCTCCTTGATCACTTCTGAACACACTTGACTCTCCTGACACTCTCCAATCTCTCTATGTGGCCAGGACAGTTGCTGAGAGAAAGGGGAGTAAAGGCCAGGGTGGTCTAGTCTACTAGGAGAGGTTCCAGAATGAGGTTCCACTTCTTAGGGACAGCAGACTGCAGCTCTGGGACCTCTGTCCCCAGGAGGTAAAGTTCACAACTCATCCTGCCTTGCCTTGAGTGAAGGAAAGCTACAGTAGAGCCTTCCCACCAACCCACCTACCTATGCGGCCTTCGACCCTTCAGCAGACACCACACCAGCACCTCTGGCCACCCAGAGCTTCATCTTTGGGTGTTACTTCTATGACTGTAAAACGCAAGACGGATCTCCCCCTCCCCATATCCTTAGGCCCCCTCTTACAGATGCCACTGGGTCTCAGGGTGGAGCTTTACACCTTCCTAGGGACGTTCTAGGGAGTGGAGAAAGGTGTTTACTGAGGGTATGAACTCACATGTAGGAATCCCTGGAGATTCCTGCAGAGTCCCTAGCAGGAGCCTCCCCTTATCAAAGCAGCCAAATAACAATCACCATGATAACCGGTATATAGAGAAGACCCAGTTAATGATCACCCGGGTCAGATTGTCACCTTAGTGGCTGCCATCCATTACACACTTTTTAAGTCACCGCTAATACTGTCAAGGTGGTGAGAGCCTCTGGTGTTCACTTGAACACTCTTGGGGTGTTACTGCTAACCTAGGTGAGAACAGCTTGGGCAAAAAGTTGTGAGTGACAGATCAGGTTGGAAACCTGGATATCTGGCCGTGTGGAACCTGAGCTCCAGGACGCAGCTACTGAGACAACCGGGCAGGTAGATCTTGTCCAGGAAGGCTCAGGAACGCCGGCCTGGGATTGGAAAGGCCTCCCAGAGCCAAACCGGGTCCAGAAGGAGGCGCAACTCAGCCCTCGAAGGAAATCAATGGAGGACCCAGGCGAATTTCTGGTCGCAGGCCAGGGCCACCATGTGTGAAGTACCAGGTGCGGAGTCCACTGTCAGAGGCTGGTGGAGAAGGCTCTGCTCTATGTTCAGCGATGGGAGTGACTCCGTACCTGGCAGGGGCCGCAGGAAGCTGCTCGTGCCTCTGGCAAGGGAGCCTAGGACCTACCCCTCCCGGAGCCCGTGGTTTCCGGACTTGCAGCAGCGCCTCCGAGCCCCTCCCGGGCCGGGGCCAGCACCAGGGCGGGGCGTCGCCTTGACCTGGGGCACTGGAGCCCTGCCTCCCGGTCACCCCGCAGCAGCCTTCACTTTCTGGAGGCTGCAGTGCAGAGACACGGCGCCCGCCTGCCGGAGCCCCGCCGCGCTGTCCTAGCAGCAGCCTGAGTCTTAGAGCACCGGAGCTGCGCCGCCCAGGAGCTACCCCATGGCAGGTAAGTGGCCTCACCTCCTACCCCTGTCCTAGGGCGCGGAGTCTACTCTCAACAACTGTTCAAGCACTTGTCTCGACCCTGGCAACTTCGGAAATGGAGTAAAAGGTGCAGCTAGCTCTTCTCAGTTACCGTTAAGATATGTAGGGGTCCTGCCTTCCACAAGCAGCTATCTAGACCCCTGAACCTGGGAAAACCCATGCCCGCCAGTCCCTGCAGCCAGCAAGTGAGACCAAGCCTCTAAGCTTTGTTGGTAGCTCCGGGCATAGCCTCCAGAGTCCCTGAAAATGTGGGAGTCCAAGCATCCTTAGCTCTCCATCTTTCAAATCTGCCTAATCCTTTACAACAGGCTTCACTGCCTGCCACCTTCTACCCAAAACGTGGGTTCCCCTTGATAGAGGGCGGGGCGGAGGTTGAGGGGTGGGGGAAGAGACTGACTGGACACTGACTACAGAGCTTAGAGCGTGTGGAGACTCCCATCTGATTCCAGGTCTCACCACCACCCACCCACCCCCAAAACTGAGCTCTGCCAAGCCATGGGGCAGCGATTCCTTCCTGGACTTAAGTGCAAGGCACCCACACCCAACCTCACATCCTAACCCTAGCAGGAACCCAGGGAAGTGGAGGCTCTACGAGGGAAGGTTTGCTTTCTACTCTGGAGCACAGCCACCACCAAGTTCAGGGCCAACTGTTCCCAAGGGAAATCTTTTTGGCCTGAGACCAGCAAACATCATACTTATGTGCCGTTCCTGGGATGGGGCACTGTCTAACTCTGCTCACTCCCAAGGAGTGTGTGAGTTGGTGGGTGGCCTTCCTCATCTGGCTCACAGCCTGCACTGGTGGTCTCTGCCTCAGAGCAGCTGGCCTTCGTGATAGGAGGCATCATTGGGGGGCTGCTGCTGATGATCGGAGTGAGCTGCTGTCTGTGGAGAAGGCTTTGTGCCACCTTCACCTATGAGGAACTGCCAGAGACACCGGACCCAGCTACCGCCTCTTCCTTCAGCAGGAAAGAGGACAGGCTCTGCCAGTATGCTGGGACCCCACCTGGCAGGTAAGGTTCCGGGCCTGTCTTTCTCTAAGGCTTTGATAGGATACTTGCTGGTGGGGCAGGACAAGGTGGGAAAGGAAAGTTTTGTTGTGGGGTGCCTGTCTCGGGCTGTCAGCATGCTGGAAACTATACCAAGGAACTCCAGAAACCTCAAAATAAGCTGGAGGTAGGCTTTGTAAACCCCATTTTCCGGCTGGGAAAACTAGTTCAGAGGACATAAAAAAACAAGTCCAGATACCATGACTAGGAATTAGAAGCCAGACAGACTGCTGTCAGAGGCTATGCTCTGATTCCCACATCACACTAATCTAGGTAGACAGGCACTGTGTGTGTGTGTGTGCGTGTGCGTGCGCGTGTGTGTGGGGGGCACGTGTGTATTATGGGTAGATAGATTCTCTCTCTCTCTCTCTCTCTCTCTCTCTCTCTCTCTCTCTCTCTCTCTCTCTTTGTGTGTGTGTGTGTGTGTGTGTGTGTGTCCCCTAATATAGCCCCAGAAGTGATGCTCTTGGCTCTCGCTGGCTCTTCTTTCTCCATCCTCTGGCACTCAGCCTCTTGGCTGAGCACTGAGGTCACATAACTCACTTACCATCTACATGTGGCTTCCCTTCTTTTGGACAGGCTACCAAGTGTACCATTTGTAGTGCCCCCTTCTCACCAAGGTCGAGACTGGGTGTCCTTACATGGTGGTGATTGGGCTGTGGCCGCACAGGACCCTTGCCCTGTTCCAGAGCACATGACCTACACCTCCAGTGCCAACCCTGGTAAGTCCTCCCAAGACTCAGGCAGGGGCTGATCTGGCTAGATCTGACCATCCTGCTTTCGCTCCTGTGACCAGCCCAAGGATGCCAGAGTTATCATATGTCCAGTTTCCAGTACTTTGTTCACCAAGTGCCTGCTTCACCCCATACTCATATACTGTTGTGGAGTTAGACTTCACTGTGTTCCTCCCTCTGAAAGGGAGGGAACTACAACTTAATTTGTATCTGAAGCTGGGCATCAGCAGAGTTGCCCAAGGACACAGAAGCCGCAAGAATTTGACATAGGAGCCCATGAGAAGGCTTTTCAGGTAAAAAGCACATGCCACATAAACTTGACTGCTTATGTGTGATCCCCAGATCCCATGTAAAGTGAAAGGCAAGAATGGGTTCCATGGGGTTATCCTCTGACTTACATACACACACACACACACCGTGTCATGTGCATACCCATCCACACACATCATATATATGTATTTACCTACATACATACATATAGACATACTCACAAAAATAACCATAAGAAATAAAACAAAAAATGTAAAGGGTTCAGTATAGAATTGGAACCCATGCATGCCCTGGTACAGCACTGGGCTGGGTCCTGCCCCAGGCTGGCGTATCGATTGGGCAATTGAGAGAGCAGAAGGATCCGGAGTGATAGCAGAGCTTAGCAGCCACTTCATTCCTCTGAAGATGTCTAGGATATGTGCCAGAAAGCAGCTATCCATTTTAAGTTGAAGAGTAAGAAGAAAGGCAACATTTCATCACTCTTTATCCTTCCCTAGACACTGTAGAGAGGAGTCAGGCCAGGTGCTGGGGATAATGCACCAGAAAACAAGCCCTGACCTCCAGGATTGTGGGCAATCAGAGGGACAGGTGGAATGGCTCTGGCATATAGTGAATTGCCTGGCCATACTGTGAGTGCACCAAGAGCTGGCCACTGTCCCCCATGTCCCTGTCTTTCTCTAGCCAGCCAGACCTCCCTCCCCTTCTGTTGTAGGAAATGCATGTGTGGTGGGGAGCATCAACCCCGAGCTGTACAAGTCCTCAGAGGACACGAGTGAGACAGGCTTCCCTGATGGCTGCCTAGGCCGGCTGTGGTTCTCAGTGGAATACCAGCAGGAGTCTGAGCGGCTGCTGGTGGGCCTGATCAAGGCTCGGCAACTGCGAGTCCCCTCTGAGACCTGCAGCATCTTGGTGAAGCTCCACCTGCTGCCTGACGAGCGACGCTTCCTCCAGTCCAAGAACAAATGCAAAACTTGCAACCCACAGTTTGATGAGAACTTCATCTTCCAGGTACTTCTGGAGCAGTGGTATCCAGTGCCCCTGGGCTCCCTGGGAGGGAACATTGTACAGGATAACCTGGCTTCCTACAGTAAGGGCTCCCCAGCCCTCCAAGACACTTGAGCCTCCAACTCGGCTTTACTCAGAGGCAGGAGCAGGATCTTCAGGAGGTAGCCTCCGGTGATGAGGGTTTTTGTTCTTGTTTTTAAATGAGGTTTAGAGATAGATGGTCAGAGAGTGGGTTCCTCCTGTCCTGGCTGCCTTAGAGAAAGAAGAAAGTGAAAGCACATTTTGAAATGTCTACTCAATGCTAGGCTCTGGCCCCTGGAGCTTTTGAAAGTGACCCAATGCCCTGGGCATTATAGGCAAGGTCATCCAAGGAAGACCCTCAGGCCTATTTGAGTTGGGGCAGAAACTGCCTGTCCTGGTGGAGGTGTCAGAGACAGGAGCCATGGCTGGTGCCTTTGCCATACCCTGGGTCTAAGGTTGGGTAGGAAACCTGTGCCCCATTCTTACAGCAGCCTGGGAACCACAGCAGGTGTCCAGGGCCTCCTAGAAGGCTGCCAAGAGGTCTTGGACAAACATTTCTCAAGAGCTGTGCAGCACACTGGCCCGAGGGAAGGCGAGGCCAGTCCACTTCCAGAAGCATGTGATCACAGGGGCTGGAGTATGGTTCAGGCCTTCCTCCAGGAGGCTGAGAGCTGGGAAGAGGTGTGGCCTGGCCAGAGGAGGCCCTCGTACAGGAGCCAGCACTGGGAGGCCTACAGAGGGTGCCTACTCTGCTCCTCTCATTTCCCCAGGCTCTTACACCCAACGACTTTCTTGGGTTTGTTTGTTTGTTTGTTTTTCTGTTTTGTTTTAAGAGATTATCTTACTTATTACTTATTCAAATTTGGTTTTTCTCTTTCTTCCTTCTTTCCTTCCTTCCCTCTTCCTCTTCTTCTTCCTCTTCCTCCTCCTCTTCCTCTTCTTCCTCCTTCTCCTCCTCCTCCTTTTCCTTCTCCTTTTTTGTTACAGCTTGATGCTAGGGCCTCGCCATAGGTTATTTTAATATTAACTTTTTAGTATTAATTTTTCTTTTTTCTTGAGAATTTCATATTTGTGTTTCCAATAAAGTCTGGCCATATTCTCCCCATTGCGGCTCCAATTACCTCCATCCAAATGCCTGCAATACAGTCCAAGTTTACATCTCTCTCGAACTCACAGAGATCCTATTGCTTCTGTCTCCCAAGTCCTGGAATCCAAGGCACTCACCGCTGCATCAGGTTCTTACGTTCTTCGCTTTCTCTTAGATGTTTCCTGAGCCTTGGATGGGGTGAGGACTGAAAAGGTTGTTCCGTTTAGAAATGAGCACCCTGTCTCTGACTATCGGCAGCTTGAACAGTTAGCACTCCCCAACGTGATCCTGGCCTCCCTGCTCTGGGCAGACAGATCTGAAGAAGCAAATCAGTACTGTTTGGCCATCTGCTGTAGGCCAGACACAGAGATTGGGGTTTTACCACCTAGACAAGAAGAATCATGACCCCCATCCCACAGAAAAGAGAGCCCATCTCCACAAGACATGATTTCTGGCACACCTTTTCTGCAAGCAAACACTTTCCAAGGGCAGATTCTGGTGACTTGGGTACCAAGGAGCCCCAGGCAGCAATGGGTACAAGTCCTCTCAAAACACTGTATGATGAGGCTCAAGCCTATGTATGCACTTCCCCCGGGTTGCTGGGCCTTGACGCTGAGAGGGGTCCCCAAGGAAGCCTGGGTTTGGATGTACATCCTGTCCCCAACATGTTATATTATCCACCTGGCTCCTACTCCCAGACCTGAGGTCCTCTTCCTCCTCAGGTATCCAGCAAAAGTGTCACCCAGAGAGTGCTGAAGTTCTCCGTGTACCATGTGAACAAGCAGAGGAAGCACCAACTCCTGGGACAGGTGCTGTTCCCATTGAAGAATGAGACCCTGGCAGGGGACCACCACCGGATCATTTGGAGAGACCTGGAAGCTGAGAACCTGGAGGTGAGATGGTCACCAGACACATACTTGGTATCGGCATACTGTGGATAGCCAAGATATGCACAGGGCCCCCTGGCACTACCTGGACAGCATCTTCTTCAAAAGGTTTTGAATATCAGATCACTTCAGATTTGGGGATGTTTAACCTGTACTCCATCCACAGATGTCTTTGAATACCCAGGCATCAGTTTTCCTGTCTATAAAATAGGTTAAATCTCAAAGGAAACCACGCAGGTGTGTCATGGGCACCTGCACCTGTACGCTGGAGGAAGGAGCTCATTCTGAGTCCCTCTGCCACCTGCCAGAGTGACAGGAGTAAGCACTTCCATCTCTGCCTCTCTAGCCCCCCTCGGAGTTTGGTGATCTCCAGTTCTGCCTCAGCTACAACGACTACCTGAGCCGCCTGACTGTGGTTGTGCTCCGAGCCAAGGGTCTCCAGCTCCAGGAGGACAGGGGTGTTGTCAGTGAGTCACCCCCGGGCTCCCTCACCCCAAATCCTAAAGAAGGTTCCTCCTAGTGAGCCTAGCTGGGGCTAGGCAGAGTCTGACCTCCCTACCAGGCATCCAAAGCGCTTCGTGTGCCTAAGAGCAAGCACTCAGCCCTTCCTGTACTCTGCCCTGCCCTCCCTCTGCAGATACTTCTGGTATCAAAAGCCTTTTCTAAGGCAACATTAGAAAAGGTGCCAAATGCTCTGCCCTGACTGGAGACCTGGCCCTGTCCCTCCCGTTCCTCAGTGCAGTATCTTGGTTCTTTGAACTGCCTTGCCTACCTTACCTGTCCCTTTGCCGAATGGTTCCAGTGTCTGCAGGTTCAGCCCCACACCTCTCCATGCCTAAGGAAAAGCTCCTACTCCTTGGGGGTGCTGGTATCCCGATAGTGCTATTGTTTCCTGACCTTCCAGAACACTGGAACCAGGCACTACCCCTGCTCACTTCATGATGCTCAACCAGGGAGAAGATGACTGCTGGAGTTCAGAGTATCTGAACTCATCTGTACCCCACCCTGAAGCCCTCAGCTTCTGGATAGGCAGAGGTTTGAGAAGGCCCAAGTTCCCACTAGGCATTGCCTTCCCAGCAGGGAGGCTGGGCTATGGTGCCAGGTTCCAGTAAACTGGGCCAGCTGAGCCTCCAGCGCCAGAGGAAGGAAAAGGAAGCCAGGTTTCCCTGGGTGGTAAAGCGTCACACTAATTGTCCCAGTCACATCCGCTGGCTGGGCAGCAGGGATCAGAAAGTGATGGGGATCTAGCCAGAGATCCCACTTTAGGAGCTGGGCCCGTGCCCACTTCTCCTGCCCTAGTGTATGTGCACTGCCCGACAGGTGTGTTTGTCAAGGTGTCTCTGATGAACCACAACAAATTTGTCAAGTGCAAGAGGACTTCTGCCGTACTGGGCTCCATCAACCCCGTGTACAATGAAACCTTCAGCTTTAAGGTTGACGCCAATGAGCTGGACACCGCCAGCCTTAGCCTGGTGGTGCTGCAGATCACAGAAGGGAACAGTAAGGCCGGGGAAATGGGAAGCAGAGGGCATGTGTTGGGGCAATGGGAGGCAGGGGCTACTCAGTTGTAGGCAGCACTCAATGGCTACCCTCAAGTGGAGTTGTCCCTGCTTCTGATTAAAGAAACTACCTCTCAGAGAGGCTGAGATACTTGCCCAGGCCACAGAGCTTGCCCTTAGGTAGCCTGGGGCTCATGGCCAGCCTCAGTCCAATTGGACTTTGTCTGTGGTACCCTAGAAAGAGGCTAAGGGATAGTTGCTTCTTCCTCGTTCTGGGTAAATTGTCAGAGATGTCAGGCAGTCGGTTTCCTGTTGTGGGTATTGTGTTCTCTGCCTTTCTTCATGCCTTCGAGATGGACATTCAAGGTCCTCGATGGGGTTATCCTTGCCAGTGGTCCCGCACTACCCATCCACTAGTATCCACCATCACTAACTACGAAGCAAAGCCACTGGGCCATGGTTGTTCATGGGCTGGATTTAGGACCTTCTCCCCAGTGGTAGATGATGGATGGACATTACTGCCGAATGCCCTTGCCCAGTGTGCAAGGAAGAAATGGAAGAGGCCTTCCTCTTACAAAAATGCTTTCTCCCATAGCAATTCAACACATCTGGGGTTTCATGTGACCTAGGGCAGGGGTCCAGGCAGTGAGGGAAAGGGCTGCAATGCAAGCTCTCACCTCATCTCCTTCTCCAAGGTCCCAGGGGGAGGAAACAATGCTGGGTGGCTCAGGCTTAGGGAGGAGGAGCTTGCTACTTCCTTCCAGAGAACAGAGGATGGGAAACAGAGAGAAGTCAGTGCAGACATTGGGATGAGAGTGACATGGCTTCTGTATTTAAGAACATGACCAAGCTTTCCCTCCCCTGCAGAGAGCCACCCCCTGGGCCGAGTGGTAGTGGGCCCCTACATGTACACCCGTGGCAAAGAGCTTGAACACTGGGGCGAGATGCTCCGCAAGCCGAAGGAGCTGGTGAAGCGCTGGCACGCACTCTGCCGCCTCACGGAGCCCTGAGCCATCGTGAGCCCATCAGTATATGTATGTGACACCACACCATGGACATCTCATCTAACACTCAGTGTACTACGGGGCTAGCCTGAGCCAGCGGCTCACAAGTGCTTGTGTGCAGGAAGGAAAAGGGACCCAAGCCAGCTTTGGCTAGTATCTGTGGCCAAGAGCCTCTCTGCATCCACCTAACCCCTCCGGATTTGTGGGGCTCCTGACCATCAGGGTCATGACTTCGAGCAGGATCTCAGGGGTTGAGAACTGATACTCTATCTGGTGGAGTACAGCTGCATGTGAATGGGAGCATAGCAGCAGCCGAATCCCACCACCTTGGAAAGCTGGTGGTGGGTTGAGGCCACAGCTGTATTGTTTTTCAAGCTGGACGTTCTCTGTCTTCCACCCAGCAGAGAGAATTGTGGGCCCCAACAGGGAGAGACCTGTTGAACAGCCCACCCACATACCAGGAGGTCAACAAGGTGGTCAGTACAGCTTGCTGTGTAGCCCCTCCCTGGAGCCATATAAGACTTGGCAGCCAAAATTACATGACATCTTGACCACAGCCATCCTCCTCAGGATGCCGTACCTCACACCCCACTTCAAGTGATGTCCTGCTGGGTTTCATGGTCACCTGGTTAACAAAATTTGGACATTCAGCTCCTAATTCTTACCTCAGGCAGGTGAATCCATGGGACCATGGTATTGTCCACAAGACTGATGACCATGACAAGAGGCATAAACTTCATTAGGTCGGTGGTCCCCAGAATCAAAGTCACTGTCCCCAAATGCCCATTCGTTGATCTAGTTGATCTAATGAGCAGCCGCTGTGCCAGTTATTTCTCTGTGTCTGTACCCTAAGCTGCAGACAGGCAGAAGAGTCCATGCACTATACTTAAAGCAGAACTGCCTGCCTGTGTCTCTCTTGTTGCTTGCAGTGAAGTGACTTCAGTTAAAGTAGAGGGAGCAGTATCTGTGCCTCTTTAGGTCCACTTCTGATGTCTATCAATATGCAAACACCAGTTCTGCCTGATTGGTCCAGAAGGACACACCATCTTGCTTGCTTCTTCCTCTCTCACTTCACTTCACACTTTCAGGGTGACCCACACTGCAGTGGCTTCCAATAGCTTCACTGCACACACACACACACACACACACACACACACACACACACACACACACTGCTCCTTGTACCCAGGCTGCTGAAGCAGAACTTCAGTATTTCATCTGGAACCTGGAGGCCACGGATGATGCCACCACACCCATACTCCAGCATGAGACTCTTGATTGACAGTGATCTTCCCCAGATGACTGGGGAAAGTTAGTAGACTCGTACATCTGAAAGGCCTCTGAGAAACTGAAACGGCAAGAAATCAGCAGGTGGTGTGCTCTGAGGAGTGAAAGGGGAAGCAGCCATATTGTAGAGACATGTATATACTTTTAACGATAAAGAAACATGCAGGTTTTCATGGGCCAGTGTGAGCTCTCAGGGGCTGTCTCAGATCGTGTGTGTATGTGACTCTAGCAGAAACTCTTTACATTCCCACAGAATACCTGAGAATAAGGTGGGTGATCAGCTCCCCAGAAGAGTGTACAATTTGATCCAATTTTATTTAACACATACCAATATGAGAACCATTTGACAAATGTAGATTATTTCAATTCATTAGTACAATATATTTATCCAGTTGTTTTGCTTTTAATAAGAGGGGCTCAAAATCATCTCAGTTGGGCCCATAAGGTCTCACAGAGACTGAACTGCCAAGCAGAAAGCCTGCATGGGCCTGACCTAAGGCCTCTGCACATATGTTACAGCTGTGTAGCCGGGTCCTTAAGTGGACAGCAGGAGCAGGGGCTGTCTCTGACTCTGTCGCCTGCTTTTGGACCCCTTCCTCCTACTGGGCTATCTTGTCTAGCCTAAACAGGAGAGGATGCACCTAGTCCTACTGCAACTTGATATGCCAGCGCTAGTTGATGTCCATGGGAGGCCTCCCCTTTTCTGAAGAGAAACCGAGGAGGAGTGAATTGAAAGGGAGTCAGGGGAGGGGACTGGGTGGAGAGGAGAGGGGGAAACTACAGTGCAGATGTAAAGTAAATAAATTCATTTTTAAAAAAGAGAGGTTTGAGGTTTCTCTTTTGTTGTTGTTATTGCTGTTTATTTGTTTGCTTGCTTGTTTGAGACAATACCTTCTCTCTAAATCCTTGGCTGGCCTGGAGCTCACTACATAGACCAGGCTGGCCTCAACCTCCTGAGAGATCCGCCTGCATCTGCTTCCCACGTTGAGATTAAAGGCGTGTATCACCATGCCCTGCTTAAGAGTTTATTTACATTCTAGTTTTAAATTTTAAATTTTCATAATACATAAGAAAAATATTTTTCTAAACACCTTTGATGTTTATTGTATGTGTGATCTTAATTGTAAAAAAAAGTAATTGAGGCACTACTAAACACAACTCATCTTGTCTGTCTTCTTTTGACCCCCATCATAGCTCCATTGTGGGGCTTCAGAATATAGCTCTGTGCACATCAGCATAGTTACAAAGACAACCCATGAGTGAACTAGAAATAAGCTTTACAATTATTATATGAATCTCTGAAAGAGCATCCAGCCATAAACTTGATAAAGCATCTTAAAGATAGTAATCAAACACATAAAATACTAACTATAAGAAATATTAGCTGTGAGGGCAATTAACAATAAAAAAGAATTTTAAAAACATATTCTATTTAGATAGGTTTTTATTTTCTGAAGAAAATACTTTTAAAAATCATGAAATAATAAAAAATAGTTGTTATAATAATGTTTAAGTTAGAAATTTTAAACTTCTGTGTATGTGTGGGTACCTGCTTGGCTCTGTGTGCACCATATGTATGCAAGTGCCCAAGGAGACCAGAAGAGGGCGCCAAAGCTCCTGGGAATGGAGTTACTTAATGTGGGTAGCAGGAACTGAACCTAGATCCTCTAGAAGAGTAGTAAGTGTTCATAACTGCTGTGAGCCATCTCTTTAGCTCCATCAATATGGATTTTAAAGAGAGCATCCAAATCCAAATCCCCATGCCGGCATAGTGATGCACCCTTATCACACAGAAGGCTGAGGCAGAAGGCTTTCAACTTTAAAGCCAGAATATATAATGAGTCCCTATTAAAAAGAAGTAGGGGGGAGGGAGTCGAATCCTCATCATAAAAACATTTTCCCTTCAAACCTTTGAAATTTAGATTCATACATTTTTGGTAGAAAAGCAATTAGTAGTCATCCTAAACAAAAGAAGCAGGTTTTCTGTACGTCCATAAAGTTGTTTTTAAGTAGACAGTACATATGAGATAACGCTACTTCAGGCAATAGGGATAGCGAAGCCAGTAAAACACTGGTTTCTAAGAACATGGCCCATGGAGCAGTGTCCACCACTGGCAGCCTTCGTCATCCACCTTGAGCTCCACAGTGAAGCTCAACACTCCAAACTGCTGTTCTTGACATCTTGCAAAATAAGTAACAACCTGGTTATACTGGAGCAGTATTAAATTTAGCTATCAACTGATGCAATTAACTTTCATAAAGGAGTTTAGAGGGCAGAATTATTTAAGGATGAACAACTGGTCATCGTAAGAAATTAACAGCCGGGCAGTGGTGGCGCATGCCTTTAATCCTAGCACTTGGGAGGCAGAGGCAGGCAGATTTCTGAGTTCGAGGCCAGCCTGGTCTACAGAGTGAGTTCCAGGACAGCCAGGGCTATACAGAGAAACCCTGTCTCAAAAAAAACAAAAAAAAACAAAAAACACACACAAAAAAAACAAAAAACAAACAAACAAACAAACAAAAACAAAAAAGAAAAATAAAAAAGAAAGAAAGAGATTAACATCAGTATTCTGCTTTCCTCAAAGTCAACAAAGAAAAAAATCTGAATCTACAAGACAGCAGGAAAGGGAGCGTCCCATGACAATGCTACATGTGGAAATACTGTATGAGGAAGAATGAAAGGATACCGTCACTATTTAAACTAAGCATGGCAAACCAATTGTCAGGTTTTGAAGAATCGTGAGTGTCCTTCTTCAAGGAATCCAACCAAGAGCTCTTCCTCTGTGGATCCTGACTCCAATTTTTAAAAGAATTATGGCAGTCCCCCAAACTGCTGACTTTCATAATTCAGCTCAACAAACGTTCCCAGGGGAAAGTCCCCTGGGCTGCCCAGCTGCCTTGGTCATGTTAGCCTCCAGCGTCTCATCTCCCAAGCTCCAGAGTTGCCGCAGCCTTGGCTGCCCTTTACCATGACTCTATCCACATGCTCAGCCTCTCAGTCAAAACCAGAAAGTTCCTGAAGAGCAAAGTGGTTCTCAGAAGCTACTTCACCTCTGTGCTTTGCCTCTGACTTGGTGGCTCTTTTTTTAAAAGGTCTGGGTTTCATTCAGCTTTCCCCCCTTGTTGTAAATGTGAACATCTGCCTGCCTCTAGTGGAAAAAGAAGTCCTTTCCCAGAAAAAGAAGGCCCAGCTTAGGGTGGTGTGGGGTGGCAGAATGGCAGCAACTTGGTAGGTAGAGACAGGAGAACCAGGATTCAAGGAAACCCTCAGTCAAAGCAAGTGGGTGAGCTGCTTGTCTCCAGTTGGCTCTTCGTGCTGTAGTGACGGTGCATAGCAAATGACCACGGGTTCTCAGTGTATACAGTTTGAACATTTTTATCCTCTGCATCTGTGGGTCGGTTGAGCAGGAACTGCCTCAGGTGAGGCAACTTGTTCTCAAGCTTTGGGTCTGGATGGGCTGGGCTCCTTACCAGACCAGTGTTATGACTGGTCACACTGACCATGAGCTACTCCAGAGGGGGAGGCAGAAGCATAGGAGGGCATATTTTTGTCTTCTGCTTGTATGGTGCCCCTAGATATCCCTGGGCCAAAGCAAACCATATGGCCAAGCTGAAAATCTAGGGTCAGAGAAGTAGACATGCCATTTTGCAAAGCTACAGAACAGTGGGCACAGCTCCAGGGAAGGGTGAAGAATTTGAGGGGTAATGCGAGGCAGCTCCAGGGGCCTGTGCTCTCCTGAAGGTGCATCCCTGGGGGATGAACATTTCCTGCAGCTGCCTCCTGGCCTCGGTGTCATGGCTGCCAATTTGGCATCCCATAATGATGTGTTGTAATTTGTGCAGTCATTTGCCAATTATGCTTTTCTTGCTTTTCTGTGTGGAATGTCTGCCCAAATTACTTCAAGATCCATGAGCATCCTGTGCTCATCACTGTCAGGATAATTATCAGAGGAAGGGAGATTATTTTTTACTTTCTTGCTACTTTCTGGTCTCCCTTGAGCGCCTCATACTTGGAATTTACCCAGAATTCTGTTCATAAGAGAGTCAGATAAATATGTTTTCAAAACTGACTTCCTTTTGCAGACAAAGACAATCCCCTGCTTTAAAAAAAAAAATTGTAAAGGGGTTAGAATGGTGTTGCTGCCCTTGCTGCAGCAAAATGAGGTCAGGGAATGGTGAGGAAACCTCACTGAAAGATGGTGGAAGCACTGCAGCTCACATCAGCTAGAGCTTCCTGCCCCTCAGGTGATCTTCCTCCTCGCCATAGTCAGGCTCCTGCTGGGGTGACCATGCACCTGAGAAAGGGGGAAAGAGATGGGGAAAGGGTGGACAGAAACATAAGACTGAGCAATGGGCCCCAGGCAGTGAGTGAGCTATAGCTGAATGCTGCAAGTGTGGACAGAGCCTACCTGTGGGACTAGAAGCTTCTACAGGAACTCTATTTTACTTAGTTAGTAGTTGTGGTGATCAAAGCAGTCACAATACTGAAAAGAAGAAAAGGATGTCATGGGACTTGTTCTAAGTTTTTAATCCAAGAAGCAGGGAGAAGCAAGCAATCTACTAAGAAGGTCTGAACAGTTAACTAGAAAAATATAATGAGATAATTCACTGATTAGATTCCACAAGCTCAGCTCCTTCAACATAATTGACAAATTTCTTAATAGAATTTAGCATGCAATTTTAAAAACAGACTGTAATATTTGCCCATTAGAGTCCCCTAATACTTACTACGGAAGGAATGACTTGCCCGAATCACTGTTTGCTTTAAGGAATTGTTTCTCTGTGGAAAGGAGGAAGGAACTATCCCTTGGGAATTGAATAAGGTTTTGTACATCAGCAGGATAAAGCTGCACCGGAGCCCAGGAGAGATCTCCCTCCCGGAAGTAGAGCAGAGAGGAGAGTGTGCTGTTTCTCGGTACCCTACAGCAAGAGAGCAGCACTGGGGCTGGAATCAGATTCCGTGTCTGAGACGCTGTCAGTTTTCCCTCTCATCTGAGAGCTCAGAACTGTGGAACTTTGCAGTCAGGGGGTGCGGAAGGTGAAATCTTCTTCCCGTCTTCCTCCTTAGACTTCTCCACCTCTCCCACATTTCTGTGCAAATTAACCATTTGTCAGTAATGATGAAGAATGAAATCAGGCCAATAACCACCTTGGCTCTCTTGGTTTGGGTTGCAATTAGTTTGCTGATTGACCAACTATCAGGCAGGAGTGAGTGAACACAGGAGGCCCACCAAAGGGACCCAGCCTAGGGCACTTAGTGTCCAGGGCAGGAGGGAGTAGTCACATGACCGCGAGTCTGGCTGAGCCCCACTAGTGTCAGAGGACTGGGCACTCGGGTGTGGCTTCCAGCTCAACCTGGGATAGCAGCCCAGCCTTCTGTGGTGCGTCTCCACTGCCCTCTAGTGTTTAGCATCATGGTGGCCACGCTATGGCCACTCACTAGAATGGCTGTTACCGCAGAGCAAGTAGTGCAGATTAGATCAAGAGCCAGCAGGCCACAAAAAACATCCAGGGTGACCCTTCCCAAGCACTGCCTCTTCCTCCCTGACTTCTACAGCAGTTATTCTTGGCTTTTATCACCTGATCAAGCACTATATAATATATAAGCACATACTAATCTAAGTATATGTAATGTACAACATTACACATTAAGGAATGAGAAAAAAAAAATGTATGCTATTTTGTTTGCCCCCTTCACACTATGCTTTGAGCGTGACTCTTCTTGTGTCTCAGGGATACATACCCTCCTGTGGATAGCATGATGCTGTTGTCCATTTGCTGCTTATGGGCTCTGTAGTTTGGAGCTGTTACCTGCTATATAAGGATTCCTCTTTCCCTGCATTCTCACCAATATCTGCAGTTTGTCTCCTTTGGTTGGGATGGACGGACTCTGACTATAGTTTTTGTTTGCATGCCCCTGAGGGCTAGAGATGTTGAATATTTTCTTCATAGACTTACAAACCACTTGGATGTTCTGGAACTCTAGACCAGGCTGGCCTCGAACTCACAGAGATCTCTGCCCCTGCCTTCTGAGTACTGGGGTTAAAGGTGAGTGCCACCACTCCCCAGCTCACTTGTACTCCTTTTGAGAACTGTTTATTTGTCATTTATTGATTTTGTTTGTTATTCTTTGTTCTAGATAGTAATCCCAAGTCAAAAACACAGCTGACAATATCTCTCCTGTCCTGTATGTTGTCTCTTTATTCTGTGCTTCACAGAAGTTTTAAAATTATCTGCAGTTCCATTTGTCAGTTCTTGATCTTATTTCCTGAGCTACTGGAGTCCTTTTCATGAGGTTCTGCCTTGTACAGCCACACCAGTCAGAAGGTACCAGGAAGTCCTTACTTGTGTCTTGTTGGACCATGAAAGGTAATCAGTGTTCTGGTTGAACAAGGCTTACTCCGAGACCCAGTAGAAAATACTACAAGGGATGGAACCATAAGCTCCGCTCCCGGACATTAGGCTCCTGACACCACAAGCCCTCAACTCCATAATCCTATGGCTATCAGTCATGTAGGCAATGCCCCAAGCTTCTGGTATTCTGACTGGACTGCACCCCCACAGTTACCTGGCTACAGCCAGGTATGCCCTGCCCCACAGTTAGCTGGCAACAGCAAGGTAGCCCAGCCTACTATAAAAAGGGCTGCTTGGCCCCTCCTCTCTCTCTTACTTTCTCTCTTGCCCTCTTACTTCCTCTCCCCCCACTTCCCCTCTCTCCACGTGGCCTTGGCTGGCCTCTACTTTTCTATCCTTCCTCCCTTCCCTCCCCTCTCTCTCTGTTTAAACCATGGACTGCCTCCTTTCATTTAGCCTCACTGTGCTGGAGCAATGGAATAGGCCTTCCCCTAAAGAGCCGTACCTAATTTCCCGCAGGAAGGCCTCCCAGTGTTTTTAGCCACTAGATGGGACCAAGGACTCTTGCATGTGACCCAGAGCCTCTCCCCCTTCGGCCAGGTGCTTACCAAGCCGCCCCCCCAGGACCCCCACTTTGTTCTCAGCTCTTCAACGACATCCAGCAGTGTCTGGGATGTCCAAGACTGAGAACCTGTCTTCTCGAACCTGTCTTCTCTGGCCTCTGTTTGGCCCAGGGACCCCAGAGCCAGCTCTTCCACAGTACCCAGCGGTCTGTGGTGTCCAAGAGTCCGAGCCAAGACTGCGCCTTCCCCACCACCACCACCCCCAGCGGGTTCCAGCGGCCTCCCATGGCCTGACACCTGTCCTGCAGTGGTTCCATGGGGTAACCAGGCAGTCTCCCGTGTCCACCTGTCCAGTCTCCCCGAGCTCTGGCAGGATGCAGGTCTCTCCCACCCCTTTATTTCCCGCAGCTGGTGCCCCACAGTGTCTCTATCTTGGAAGTATTTTGTGTTTTCTGGTAGCAGTGTCAAAGTTTCAGATCTGAGAGGTACCGATCCATTTTGAATCCCTTCTGTACTGGATAAGGGAATTCTCATGTGGTTTTCTAAGGACCACTTGTTGACAAGAATGTCATACACACTGGTGTATGTCCTTGCACTGTTCCATCATACCTGCCAGGGACGACTTCTGCATCCTCTATTTACTTCCATTCATCTACACGTCTGTGGTATTGCCAGTGTGGCGCTGTGATAAAATCGGAAGCCAGACACTGCTCCGTTCGTCACTGCTCTGTTCTTAGGGGAGGCTTTGCTCAAGGGTGCTTTGTTCCATGTGAATTTGAGGATTGTTTTTTCTGTTTCTGTGAAGAAGCTCACTGGGATTTTGCTAAGGACTACATTGGATATTGTAGCTTGCTTTCAGGGCTGCAGTCATTTTCACAATACTAATCCAGTCAATTAACTTAAATATCATGGCAGGGGTCACAATACTCTAAATGGAAGTATTTGTGCCCCTTCCTTTGGCTATACTGAGACAATCGGTGCCAAAGAATTGGAATTTCTCCTGAAGTCTCATGTTAAAGATGAAAGGGTTGGTACCTTAGTCTTAGCCAGAGAGGAAGCTTGTCTCCCAGAAAGAAACTTCACACAGTGCTGACAACTTACAGGACAGACCAGGAGCCAGGAGCCAAACAGTAAAGTAAGTGTCAAGGTGGGCAGCGATAGACATGCCTGAGACTATACCTACAGCACTGAATTATAACCAACAGTTATAGTGAAGGAAAGCAAGTCAGTTTATAGCAGAAAGTGAGGGCTGAGGAGATGTCTTACACACAGGTCTCCAACATTTAGTGCCTTGATGCATCAGAGTCTAACTGAAATACAAATAAGGAACCAGAATTCCAAAGGAACTGTGATATACTGCCTTTATTGATAGACCATTTCTCCAGAATAAAAAGAAAACCAACGACCAACAGAAAAGCAAATAAGAGCTTCACAGAATTTTCTTAAAATATAATTTATGTATTTAGCACAATTATATTATGCTAATAAATTACTTATTTTTAAAACTCTAAGCAAAATCTCTGTCATTTCATTTCAAAAAATAGATCATAGGGTTGGATGGCTCAGCAGTTAAGAGTATTTTTTCAAAATCTACTTGGCAGCTCACAACCATTTATTACTCTAGTCCCAGGGGATCTAGCACCTTCTCCTGGCCTCTGTGGGCACCAGGTACATACATGGTACACAGACATACAAAGGCAAAACACTTAAAAACATTTACATATGATAAAAATAAATGCATCTTCAAAAGACAGATTGTTTCATCACTCCTTCCCAGGAACACCTCCTGTGTCCTCTGCCCTTAGAGAAAGTCCTGGGCTCCACATCTTACACGAGTCAGGACAGAAATCTAGTAAGGAGAAATTCTGTTGCAGTGGGTAGCTGTTTTCATCCAACTCGAATAGGCTCTGGATCTTCAGCACACAAGGTTCTGCACTGACTGCCAACAAGGAGTGGAGCAGGTCTGCAGCAACCATGCCGTAGGTGACCTCTGAGGAAGGCACTGAGGAAGAACAAAGCACACACAACACTCAGAATCCCACTAGCTGCACAGAAACAGTTTCTGAAGGTTTCCTTGTCTCCCTTGTTCCTCAAGCTTCATAGACATTCATCTTACATTTCTTGTTCTATACCTCTCTTTCTAGCATCACGTTGTTGAAGGTAGTCTAGAGAGGTGGTATGTTTCCTACTGAGCATGAAAGTAAGCACACACAATGCCCAGACTGACAGCAGCTCCAGCCATCAGCTTCTAAATACGTGAGGAACTGAGGTCTGCTCAGGAGCAGTCAGGAGCACTTGTTCTTGAAGGGCCTGGGTTTAATTCCCTGCACCCACATGGCAGCTCACAACCATTCTTAACTCCAGTTCTAGGGAATCTAATGCCCTCTTTTAGCCTCTTCTGATGTTTGAGTGTTTACACTCAACTCAACACTCAAACACATAAAATATATATAAAAATAAAATTTTAAAAATGGCATGTCCATATTAAAAAGGGCCTCATACTTAATGTTTTACAGTTTTAATCATAGGAGTGCATATACAAGCTGAGCCTCTCTGAGCTGAAGCTTTTGGATCTAGAATGTTTTGGGATGTTAGATTTAAAAATAAACAAAAAACAAGTACTCTAAACATCTGTATATGCATGACAAGGGATCTTAGGGGAAGACTCAAATACAAACATCAACTTATTGTTTCCTATTTTTGGATTAGATGCTCAACTTTTTATTAACACAAAAAGCAACCCACTATTATGAAACTAAGCAAACAAAAGAACTAGATTAGCTTATCCACTTAAGGAGTCTGAGGCTAACGAGGACACACATAAGCGTGATCATCTGATGGGTGGGATGTGTTTGCTTTCTTCTTAATCCCTGACTGTCCCTGGCATCATAGCTGAAGATCTTAAAAATCCAATCACAGATTAATTTCAATGCATGGTGCTACACACATCTTCTTTTCTTTTTAACTCTTATGAGACTAGGATCCTAGTGTTTTTGCTAACCAATTAGGAATTTAGGCTAAAGAGATTAGGTGCTTCCTTTATTCATGTATGAGACAGATGTAATGAGATCTCACCTTCTAACTTATGTAAGCTTTTATGTCTCACTCTAACTAAACTCTCAACTTTTATACTGACAGGAGAACAGCCTTATATACAGCACTGTACTCTGTGCTCCGACTGCTCCTGCGAATGGTTTCATAGACAACTGCTAGATGGTGTTGCTGTTTTACCTATCACTCTGTTGAGGCAATCTGGAGAAATGTTGAGAAGAATCTGCTCCATCATCTTTGACCCAACATGGATACAAGTACTATGTCTTCCATCAACTATAGTCATTAAAGCCGGCCTATAAAATAAGCAGAACTTAGAATCAGACTCATACATAGTAAAGACAAAATGTTTCTGCAGATGTCACCCCTTCACCCACATAACTCCAGGTCCTCTTATCCCTAGACCCCAGTCTTTCTCTGTCCATCTCTGCCTCTGTGTCTGTCTCTCGTTTGCTCTTATTCTCTCTCTTGCTCTCTTCTCTCTTCTATTCTTTATTTCAACAAATACAAACTGAGTATTATATGCTAATGCTCGTGTACACTCGTGACAAGACAAATCTGGTTTCTCCATCCAAGGAACTTGGGAGTCTGATAGGAAAGGGGGTTTTGTCTGTTTGTTTGCTTGTGTGTGTGTGTGTGTGTGTGTGTGTGTGTGTGTGTGTGTGTGTGTTGTTTTATTTTGCTACTGTTACTGTTCTGGCTGGTTGGTTAGTTGAATGGCTAGTTGGCTGGCTGATTGGGATTTTTTTTTTTGGTTTGGTGTTACAGATCCAATCCAAGAGCTTATGTATGTTGGTCAAATGCTGCACCACTGACCTTTACATCTAACTCCAAGATTAGATTCCTTATATATACACATAATATTTCCAAGAAGACTCAATGTGGGCCAAAATAACCTTTTCTTTTTTCTTTAAGACTTATTTATTTTATGTCTATAAGTACACTGTAGCTGTCTTCAGACGCACCAGAAGAGGGCATCTGATCTCATTACCGATGGTTTTGAGTCACCATGTGGGACTGAACTCAGTGATTTCTGGGAATTGAACTCAGGACCTCTGGTAGAGGTGCTCTTAACCGCTGAGCCCTCTCTCCAGCCCCCAAAATAACCTTTTCAATAAATCATGCTGGACACATATGCAGGAAAAAGAATACAATCAGAAATCATGTTAAATAAAAGAAGCCAGATTTAGAATGACAAATACCACATATTTTATTTATATAGAGAACACATGTCAAAAATTGTGTGTATCCTATATATGTAATTACCTATACTATGCATATTATAGATGAGATTGTAAATATTGTCTTTATGAAAACAGCAGGGGGAGTGACTGGATGAAGAAAGGGAAACAGCTAGAACTACATGAGGAGGATAAGGGAAGGGTCGGATGAAACAGATTGTAATGACACAGATATAGGAAGAAGCCATGATGAATCCATTGCTTTGTATGCTAACCCAAAAAGTAACAGAATAAATGATTTTTAAAAAAAATCATGCAAAAAAATAAAAAAAGAAAAAAATTTAAAAAAAGAAAAAAACAAAAAACAGAAAAACAAAAAAATCATGCTAGAACATGTATATATCAATGTGCACAAGAAGGAAATTGGACTTCTTCCTTATACCACACAAGGAAGTCAATCCACAGGGCAAACTACAAACCTAAATATAACAGCTAAAACTATTAAAACCTTTGAAAGAAAATAAAAGTATAAATCTCTATGATCCTGGCCTGAGAGAGGCACCTTTCTTAAATCTGACACCCAAAACTCTAACAACAGAAATTAAAACAAAAGACTAACACAGTAGCAAAGATGTGGAGAGAGTGTGACCCTCATCTTGCTTCCAAGTAAGATGTGAAACTGCACAACAGCTTTAGAAAACAGCTTGGCCATGTCTTGTATGGCCAAGAGTATCATACAATACAACAAATACATTCCTGAGTGTATACCCCAATTACTGAAACCTGTCTGTATAAAAACATGTGGACACATGTTCACAGCAGCTCCAAGGAGAAGATAACTCCAATGTTCATCAATTTATAATGGATGAATAACATTAGATACACATATAGTAGAATACTACTTTACAACAAAAATAAAGTACTATGCTTAGGATGTACTCAGTATGCAGGCCTAGCAAACACAAACTCTAGATTCGATTCTCGGAACCAGAGAAACCAGGCATGATGACACACAGCAATAATGATGATAGGACTGTAATCCTGTGGATATTGTGTGTGTATGGAGGGTATGTGTGCACATACAATGTGTGAGTTAATATGATGGCACATGACTTATCGCTCAATAAAAATATTTTTAAAAGACAATGTACAATTAACTACAAATTGTGAGGCATGTATCTGCCTGGGCTACATAGCAAGACCCTGTCCCATCACTCCTAAAAATGTTATATAAAATGAATCAACTATACTTCATTTTGAAGGCCTTTAACTATTAATAAGTCCATTTAATTATGTTTGTTGTATACCATGGACCTTAATTCAATCTCCTTAGCAATCTACAAAGCAATAGTGAACTTCTGGTCAGGCCTGGTGGCATAGGCCTTTGGCTAACTGAGAGGCTGACACAGTTAGATCAAACTTTAAAGCCGGCCTGAGCTACAAAGTAAGTTTAAGGAGGTCAACCTAGGCAATTTAGTGAGAAATTGTCTCAACATAAAAGGTAAAAAGAGAACTACATATAGCATTTGCCTAGAATAAGGCCTTAAATTCAATCATCTGGATTGAAAAATAAGAAAAAAATAGTAAAATTTATTCACTTATTTGTTTTTATTTGTTTAATTTTATTCATTTTGTTGCTGTTACAACAAGATCTTGCTATGTATCCCTGGCTGACCATGAACCTGAGATCTTATTTAGTCTCCTGTTACTGTGGCTGCCCCTGGGTAGCACCATGCCCAGCTTTACCCATTTATCTCTAACAAACACAATATCTGCACAAAGACATAAGGTCTCCTGTCCTTGCCTCTCTATATTACCTGTATGTGTACCACGACAAATGACTGCTGAATGTAGACGGAGAGGCCTGTGCACATCACTTAGGAAGCTGATGTAGGATTATGAGTTTGAGACAAGCCTGACCTGCCTAACAAGACCTTGTCTAAAAATAACTCAAAAATAAATAAAGAAAAATACTGAATATACATGTGTTTCCTTTTGAGATATTTCAATATTTATAAATAATAGGGAAGGACATAAAACATGAGTCACTTCCTGTCCTTTGTAAAGGACTGCAATTTTATGATTCTAAAAAACAATTAACAAGACTCTGAACACTGATCTGAAAGCAGTGTGCTTTTCACTGAGTGAGCTCGTTAACAATTTCACCAGAGAACATACATTGACCAGCTTTATCTTTCACTTCTAAAGTAAAGGTGGAAGCACTGAAGGCTAAACAAACATTTCCCAGCCTCTGCAAACAACCCAGGGAGAGGCCACAAAACACTTTAACCTTTACATTGTCATTATACACCAAGATGGGGAAATGAGTTCTGGATGAAACCGTTGTTACATATTTGGTTAAAAGTGAACAGTCCTTAGTATGGCTGTTTAAAGAATTAAGATCTAGTTAATTCTTTAAAATAGTCTGACTCATTACTGGGAAATTCTAAGTTTCATAAATAGTTTTTGCCACTCAGGGAAATTTTATTCTCCTCTTAAGCTCTTGGTTAGTTATATTAGAAAGGATTGGTATCTGCCACTCTTAGTCACTTCCAGTCCTATGCAATAAATATTTTCTATCAAACCAACAAAATATCATACTTTATTACCTTACCTATAGAACGTTTTTTTTCCAACAAAAGGCAAGCAGCTCAGACACTGTCTGTAGATCCTGTTCTCATCTGTCTCTAGTTCTGACCCACAGTGTGCACAGCCAGCATACATAATATTGGAAAGAGATGAGAAGATGCTCTTCAGAGTGCTGCGAGCATTCAAAGCTATCTTCTGAGTTGCTGCAGCAGAAAACACCAGTTCTGAAACCTTGGCTTTAATCAGAACCACTCCTATGTAAAAAGAGAGAGAGAGAGAGAGAGAGAGAGAGAGAGAGAGAGAGAGAGAGAGAGAGAGAGAGAGAGAGAGAGAGAATATAATTATTTGATTCAGCACTAACTTTAATTGACAAACACAACTAGCAATATGGTTCATTTACAGTCACTTACAGTATAAGCTACACCAAGGTCTTGTTCTTGGAATTCATCCCTGCCTACAGGATCTCAACTTACTTATGGCTTCCATAAAGAACCTAGAATATAATGGAAGACTTGCCAGCAGCTGAGTGAGTTCTGGGTTCCCATTCCAAAAGGAATTAAGAACAGGGTGGCAGGTGTGGTTTCTTTTGTCATTAATTGTAACCTCAAGCATGTTAGCTAACAATGTATTTATCTACTAAACACATATTGAGTATCTACAACATCTACTATGAACTTTTGATCCTAACTTACTTTTGCCTTTCTGCATACTAACGCAGCCTATGAATCTATCTGAACATGACTCTTTTCCATACTCATTTAAGGGTTTCTTTAAGCTTTCAGATTTATTCTTCGCTGCTTTGTTAATCAGCTTTTTGTCACTAAAACGAAGATTCTGACATAATGTAAAAGCAGAGAGATATATTTGAGCTCCTGGTTTCAGGGGTGTCAGGGTAGCCACGGTGGAAAGGACAGCACAGCAAGGCAGCTCTCATCAGCCAGGAAGCAGAGGGAGATGGCTGATGCTAGCTGGAGTTTTCCTTTCTACCCTCTGGGCCCCAGCCTATGTGAAGCTGCCACCTACAGTCAGAACAGCC
>NW_022196915.1:20925695-20930695 GCF_008632895.1 Mastomys coucha
CGTTAGTTTATTGTCTTTGGAAATAACCTGCAGACTCACGCAGAGTTGCACTTCACTAATTTCCTAGTTCTTTTTAATCCAAACAAGTCAGCAATCAAGAGTAGCCATCACAGTCCACTTACAAAGGCTAGAGCAGGATGCATCCTGTTAGCCCTCGTCCTATTTTCTGACCATCTCTTTTGGAGTTCAACAGTGGTGACTCTCCTTGATGTCTTTCATTTGCCTTAGTCTTAGGACTAAGATGCTGTTATTATTTCTTCTACTCAGGCACACATCTCTACATGACTTAGTGGGAATGGGTATTTAATAAGCTGTAGCAGACACAACTCTGCCCCTTCCCACAGACATGTTCAATAACACACAAAATTAATGAGAAGTGAAATTATTCAGAAGACTGTCCATAAAATTCTGTCATTTTACATATTAGCATATTTCTTTCAGAAATTAAGAGGCCACTGTAAAAGTGGACTTTGCTTTCAGGGGCATTCTAGAATTCTAGGCACTCAAATTCTGCTTCTTACAGGAAAGACTAAGTATCTTCAGCTCTTTATAAGGGGCCACCTTTCTCCAGCTTTTGTCACCAAGCAGACCCTCTTGGGAAATCTCCCTGGTGTGACAGCCCCTTTCTCTTGCCCTTATTTTAACTTAAATAATCATAATCATAATAACAACAGTCTAGGAAGAGTTACTTGTTCCTGCGTGTTCTCTTTCCATTTTCATATTTAAAATAAACTATGAGTTCTGTCTTTGTAGTTGATCATAAGATAGTGAAAAGGGCTAAATGTAGGGGCCTTTTGAATACAATCTATCAAAGACTGGCTACAACAGAACAGTTTTGGTATCAAATAGAAAGCACATCCCTAAAATTTCCAAGCACATTCCCAGTGCTTGGCATCATCCCCAAGCTAGTGAAATTGTCTCTTTGCTACCACTAATCATTGGGGTTCTGTGGTCTATTTTGTTGACTTCTGTGAGATTGTTTTTATTTTTAAGTCTAATTCTAGGTTTCAAATGGGGAGGCCAGAAGAAAGACACCCACGTGACAGCAGCAGGCAGCGCTACAATAAAAGAATGTGTGATGGAGAGATGGGAAAGAAGGAGTACTTGATGATGAGATGGAAGAGAGGAGAAGCTGAGGGTTTGTACACTGTGCAGAAAGGTGGGTGGGACTGGAGACTTGATGGCCATGGCAGTGAGGAACAGGAGGATATGAGAAGGCCATAGTGAGGTCTTGGCCCAGGCCAAGGGCTATGTCTGGGCTGCCACGGAGGCCTGTGCTCCCACTGGGGGTTGGTGGGGTTGTGGTGACACTGTCACTGGGGTCATGGGGTTTATTTTGATTCATGGTTTGAAGAATGTAATCCACCATAAAGGGGAAGGTATGATCATAGGAGTGGGGCAGTTTACACACTGAATTCTCATTCAGCTCACTGTCTCCTTTTTCCATTTCTGTTTAGTTAGGACTTGAAACCATAAGATGCATGGTGTTGACCATGTTCAGGGTGTGTGTTCCCTCCTAGTTAAACGTCTATGGAAACGCTCTCACAGGTATATCCAGACGTTATGTCACCTAGGTGAGTCTAAATCCAGTCAAGCTGACAATGAAGATTAATCAACACAATACATATATGACTTAACATGACTTAACATAACTTAACATGATTTGCTCTATCGTTTGGCCAAAGTGGAACAAGGCCTAGAGTTACTCCGCCTTGTTGTATACTCCCTCCCCATACACACACTCCTGGCTCGCACAGAGTTCCTTACACTATCTCAGAATGATAAGTGTATTCTTTGGATGGCAGAATCTGAGGTAAGTCGGGTAACAGCACTAATATCTGGGTCCCTTGGATATCTTTTCTTTTCTTTCTTTCTTTTTTTTTTCCCCGAGACAGGGTTTATGTAGCCCTGGCTGTCCTGGAACTCACTCTGTAGACCAGGCTGGCCTCAAACTCAGAAATCCTCCTGCCTCTGCCTCCCAAGTGCTGGGATTAAAGGCGTGCGTCACCACCGCCTGGCTCCCTTGTATATCTTACTAAGTATACATGGCCAGTAGACACAGAGTCAGAAGAACCCCTAGAGCCCCATAAGGAGGGGAACAGAGTCTTTACCACAAGCCAGAGTAGAAAATTCACAACTCACAGAGCACTGGCAAACCCAGACACTATTTACATCACAGGAAATTCATGGCACATAGGTGGCGGGGTGGTGATGGTAGTGGGGGTATTGTCTCAATTTCCATCTTAAATAGGAAAAGCCAAAAGCCAAGTAGGTAGGAAAAAGGAAATAATGCAAATTAGAACAGAAGTGAATAAAGGAGAAAATAGAAAAAAAAAATACCAAAAGATGGTTGCAATCAGTAAAATTAATAAAAATAGAAAAAAAGAGACACAAATTGCTAGTATCAGATAAAAGCAATAGTATTATCTAGTCTATAAATATTCAAAAGGATAGTTTTAAAAATGACTTCTATTGATAATTTTTGCTATGTCAATTTTTTTTTTTAAGATTTATTTATGTATGTGAGTACACTGTCCCTGTCTTCAGGCACACCAGAAGAGGATATCCAATCCCATTACAGATGATTGCTGGGAATTGAACTCAGGACCTCTGGAAGAATAGCCAGTGCTCTTAACCATTGAGCCATCTCTCCAGCCCTGCTACATCAATAATTTAAATGAACAAATTTCCTGAAAAATACAAATCAAAATTCACTCAACAAGTAGATAATCTTAATAGCTCTGTATTTATTAAATACATTGAATTCATAATTAAAACCTTTCAACAATGAAAACTTCAAAGCCTGAGATGGTGGTATACAGCTATAATCCTAGCCATGGAGTGGCTGTGAGCAAGAAAATCATGAGCTGGAAATCAGGATAAGCTATATTATGATATATAAAGGCAAAACATAATTATACATGAAAAAATTAGGTGATCAAAAGACTGAGAAATCAATATCTGGTTCAGCTACTCAGAGATCTACATTTCACTTTCATATTTAATTATATATATATTCTCACAAGTGGTAGCCTCTTTGCTTACACTGAAACTAGCAACATTTTATGCATAAAGATCTTACCTGAATACTTATCCTTTAGGTGAGTTGCTAAGTCTGATATCTTGACAAAGGAGGATGTATTTTTTTGAAATTTTGCTTTAAATGAAATTGCTCTTGTATCATCATCAAACAGGCATTCACAGGAAGACCACAGTGTTGTATGTAATTCTAAGTTTTCTAGTATGCAGTTCCGCTGAACAAAAAGGTACTTAAATTCCCAAATACAATCTTAAACAAAAACAAATGAAAAGTCACCAAAATAAAGGGTCTACACTCAGAATCAGATTAAACAGACTGACCTAATTAAATCAACTAAACCTAACTTTTTCACTAAAGAATTTGGGAAAGAAAAACAAAATAAAATCATGTTTTAAAGCCAATGAATTTATTTAAAAGCTACAGACTTTAAGACTTCTAAAAGAGTCTCTCTCTAGAGTGCAGGCTGCTCTGAACTCTTACTCCTCCTGCCTCTGCCTCCAAGTACTGGAACTGTGGGTGTGCACCACACCTACCTAGATATCATCTTTGTGATCTTTTCTAATGATTTCTTGGGCCTCTAAACAACTGCCTTTGAGAACAGCACATTTTAATTCTGACAGCTGTAAAGCTTATTATTTTTTTAAGTTAGTTGAATTTTTAATGGTCATTTTCTGGTTCCCACATTAAGAACTAACTTTTGTTGTTTTGTTTTTGTCCAGAATTGACAAGTAAGTCAACTAGTCTATGCAGACAGCATCATTAGATATTAGGTGGGTGCTGGGAACTGAACCAGGTCCTCTACCAACAGTCTACAGCTGATTATTGGCAAAAAGTTATACTGAGAAATCTACTTTTTCTTTACTGTAATTTTAAATTTGAATATAAAAAAATATGATTGTTTGACAAGAAAGTCTATACTGCTATTGCTTAAAAGTCAGAGCTGTTGGGGTATTGGCAAAGTGCCAAGCGTGCATGAGACCCTGGGTTTGATCCCCAGCACTGTATAACCTGAGGGTGGTGGTGCACACCTGTAATGCAACCTCTTGAGAGTAAAAGCACGAGGATCAGAAAGTTGAGATCATTCTTAACTACTTATTGAGGAGAAGCCAGCCTGGGCTAGTCCCTGTCTCAATAACTTAAAAATCAGTCCTTACAGAGGTTGTTAGAATAGGTTCTACTGTGTCTAAACACTGGTTTGTTTTGTGGTTCTAGAGAAGTTAGGTTAAGTTAGACAGCTAAGTTGTTTTATCAGTAAATTATTGCTTATGGCAAACTTGAAGAAGTTATATTAGAAAAGTCTGTAATCAATTTAAATCCATATTTGAATTGTGGATTTAGGATATAATCAGATTACAAATGTAGACCTAACTGATTTGGATAATATATGATTATCCAAATTATATCCAAATATATTTCCAAATATAAATTGTGATTATTTGCATTACTCTACTTAATTAGCTATGTTATGAGTACTTTATCTTAACTTGTTATGCATTTGAAATAGTAAACTGAATTTTAAAATAACTGCATGAAAATGGCATTTGATTCTGTATATTATTTTATGGTCCCCTAATTATTCTTGTGTTTGTTTGTAATAGGGTCTCATGTAGCTCAGGCTGGCCTCAAAATATCCTTGTAGGCAAAGATAGCTTTGAACTTCTGATCCTTATGCCTCTAGCTCCCAGTGATGAAATGATAAACAATTACTCTCAAGAAATATGATTTATGTTGCTAATGTGCTTTCATTAGAATCTAAGCCATGACCAATGCCTGCTGCATACCTGCTAGCAAGGCATATTTCAAAGGAATGAAATTTTGGGATTTCTTCCTATTCTTCCCAAAGCATCAATTCCATTATCTTTAGTACTGAATAATAACTACTTGGGAATCATTTCTGGTTATAGAAGCTAGGTTTGTTATCCTTAAGAGTACGTGAAAGCCAGTGCCTACTACAGAAGCT
>NW_022196915.1:20935695-20976959 GCF_008632895.1 Mastomys coucha
CTGAATGAACCCACAAGATGCTCAGCAGTTAAAGGAATTTGCTAGAAAACTTAATGAGCTGAGTTCTAACTCATGGGAGAGAACCAACTCCCACAAGTTGTCTTCTGAATTCCACACAGGCACCTCACCCCCACTAAATAAATAAATAAATGTTTAAGAGAATCGATTGGTGAGATTTGATAATAAAATTCAAATTCTTCTGGACAGGAAGATATGTTCATATATGACAGACTTATGGCCAAATTTGGCTGTTTTTTAGAAATCAAGAGCTTATAGACTAATGTATCATTCTTTGTTCTTTCTTTCCCTCATTAACATGATCATCTGCATCCACTCCATCTGCTACACTAACACCTAAGTATTTACTCACTCATCAGAGGATCATCTGCTACGTGACAGGCGCTATACCAGGTGCTAAGGAGACAGAGAAAAACCACATCATCACAATCTCAACACAGAAAGAGTTACTGATTGACCTAGAGACAGACGGTAACAAACACTCAGCGTAGAATGTAAACTGAGGACAAAGTTGATTTTCAGTAAATTGTTTACCTAGCACTTGAGTGGCACTGGGCTCTATCCCTAGAGCCATAAATGGTCAGGAGGGATAGAAGAGGGCGGGAGGGGGGACAGTCACGAAAAGAGAGAAACACTCCTGAAAATAGAGACAAAAAAGGAACTTCCTAGAAAAGAGTTGTCTAGAATCTCCATGGAATAAACTGGATAAAGTCGGATAGCAGCTATGAAAAAAGATGCATGGTGGCTGAAAACCTCTAACACAACAGCAAGCAAAAAATACACAGTCTGTCCCAGAGGAGTTACTGTGGTCTAGGGAGCTCCCTCCTCACACTGGAGTCACTCATAAAACAAAGTTCCTGTGCTTTCATATTTTAAAGATGAAAAAAAGGGAGGAAGGGAACAAAAGTTATACATGACAACAGCAGAGGAAGAACAGATGCCCCAGAAAATGCCTCTGCTCTTAGCATTTAACTGGAGCATCAGCAAGATAGTTGTTTTAAAAGATTTCTGAAGTTTCAATAGCTTGGGCTTGAGAACCTCAGTGAAACACATTCCTGGGACACTCAGAGCAAATGTCATGGGACTAGATTCTGAATCCTGGCCAGGAGAATACTTCTGATTAAGGGGAAGAAGCGTGGTACTAAAACTTCCCAGCTCAGGCTGGAGAGAGGGCTCAGTGGTTAAGAGAACTGGATGCTCTTCCAGAGGACCCATGTTCACTTCTAGCACCCTCATGAGAGCTTAGAACAGTCCAACTCCAGTTTCAGGGAATCCTATGCCCTTTTCTGGCCTCTACGGCATCTCGCATATGTGATGTGAAAACATACGTGCAGACAAAACATTCATACATAGAAAATAAAAGTCCTTTAAAAAAAGAAAGAAATAAAAGAAAAAGAAAAAGATGTATAGTTCAATGAAAGAAATCCAGCCACAGACAGAACCTGCAGGGTAACACAGACAGAGGTTTCAAGAAACATCCAAACAACAGAAATGACAGTAACCTTCTCAACAGGACTCCCAAAGGGATGACTACCCAGAGGTATGACCAGCATCTACAGCCTGTGAAGGACCACCTAATGACAGAACCAGGATCTGAGAATGAATGATGACAATAGACTAAGCCTCTGAAACTGTAAGTTGGTCCAACTAAATGCTTTCCTTTATAAGAGTTAAGTGGTTGTAGTGTCTCATCACACCAATAGAACAGTGGCTAGGACAGGCTTTATAAAGACTATAACATAAAGAGAAATCTCCTCCTGTTTCTAATAATGGATCCTGAATTTTATCAAATGATTTCTTTACACCTATTGACATGATTGTATATGACTTAAAAATGTCCTGTTTGCAGTCTAGGGAGCTAGCTAAATTGGCCAAGTGCTTTCCTCACAAGCATGAAGACCCGAGTCCAGTTCCCAGTAAACACATAAAACAACCCCAGGCATGTAGCATATGCTTGTGATTCCAGGGCTGGGGAGACAAGACACAAAAGGACTCTAATGCTGCTAGTCAGCCAGGCTAGCCTAGTTAGTGAGCTGGAGGACAAGAAACCATGTTTCAAAGGAGGAGTTAGCATTTCTGAGGACATCACCAGGGCTGCCTTCTAGCCTCCACATGCAGGGTGATAGACACACATGTACCTCAGCTCTCCACATGAACATATAAACACATACATATATTTTTAAAAACTTTCATTTTTTGAGACAGCCCTGGCTATTCTTCTACTCACTATGTAAACCAGACTGGCCTCAACCTCTGCCTCTCCCTTCCAAGTGCTGGAATTAAAGGTGTATGCTACCACTCCAGGCTTTATTGTTTTGAATTAATGTTAAATTTATAAGCCGGGCAGTGGTGGTGCACGCCTTTAATCCCAGCACTTGGAAGGCAGAGGCAGGCGGATTTCTGAGTTCAAGGCCAGCCTGGTCTACAGAGTGAGTTCCAGGACAACCAGGGCTACACAGAGAAACCCTGTCTCGAAAAAAAAAAAATGTTAAATTTATAAAAACAGTTGCAAATATACAAGTTCCTTTATATTCCTCACTCTACGTCCTCTAATATGAACAGTTCTGATACCATACAGTAAACTTTCTGACTTTACTATTCTATTAATAGTAACACAATAAAAGGACATATATTAAGTATAAGTGGACCCTTATAAAATAAGTCTTTGTTTCACAAGCATAGTATTAATATACTGCAGGACAGTCATGGTCACACAAAGATACTCTGTTTTGAGGGATGAAGTGAGGGAGAGTACTCTAATTCCTTATATTGTTTTATAATTTTGTTCTTATTGATTTCTGATTAATGTTATGATTTTATACTTTTTGGTTTCTATGGCTTACTAAGTTGTTTTTCAAATTTTCTAAAACTTTATTTTTATTCTTTCATTTTTAATGGTACAAGTGTTTGGCTAAGAAAAAGTAGTCTACTAGCTGCTTTAAGCATATCTTCTGTGTTACAATAAATATCACAGCCACTACTGCAAATTTTATATCACTCCTTTAAATCCAAAATTGGTCTTAAAATTTTCAAAACTTTAAAAAGAAAAAGTTGGGTTTTTTGATGTTGTTAATGATCTCTAGTTTTATAGCACTTTTGTAAGCATAGATTTACACTCCTCCTTGATGAAAAACTGGGTTTTTGACAACCTACTATGAAACTAATGTGTCTGAAGATACAGCATGTCCTATGTGACCTTGTTTACATACAGACTTAATCTACTAAGTACACTAATTAGAACTTCTGTCTCTTTAATTGTTTTATATATTAGAGTTGTCTTGTGCCATTAAGGAAAAAACTTCTCAAGGAGTTCCTTAGAATTTGTTACTGAGAACTTCTCTTAGAATGGATTAAGCTTTTTAAAAATAGGATGACAGTAAAAGGTGACATGGAAAAAGATAAATTGTAAAAGGTATTGTTAGTATGAATCCTATTACTTATTTTTGTAGTGTCGGGGTGATGCACATGCTATAGGCCAGTGCTCTACCACAGGAGAGCTTGACTATATTCATTTACTAAAATCTGTTTTTGATAAACAAAATTATAGAAATTAATGTGATGCCATATAGTGCTTCAATAAATAAACATATCATACAATCTTTAAATCAAGTTAGATATATCTCTCTCCATATAAATTTCTTGTTTCTTTATGGTGAAAACATTTCAAATACTTAATTCTAGCTTTCTTATAGTCACCCCACTGTGGAACAGACACCTCACATAATTTTTCTTACAGATTTCCTACTAAGTAGGTGTATTTCTTTTACTTTTTTTGAAGTATTGGGGACCAACCCAAAGTCTCCAATTTTTGTTAAGTGTCATTGCCTAAGCTGGCCTCTACAATATTTCTATATCAGCTTCCCAAGTAGCTATGATTTCAAGCATATGATACTCCACATGGCTTATTTATTTGTTCAGTTACTTATTTGTGTGTTTTGAGGTGCTAAAGATCAAACTCAAAGCCTTGCAGAGAGTAGGCATGCTTAGTCATTTCTTTTTGTTGGTGGTGGTGGGCTGAGTGTGCAGTTTGTTTGTTTGTTTGCTTTGAGATAGGATTGCTCTGTGTAGCCCTGGTGATCCTAGAACTTGCTATGTAGACCAGGCTGGCCTCCACTTCAGAAATCCACCTGCCTATGCCTCCCAAGTGCTAGGATTAAAGGTATGCACCACCATGCCCTGGCTGGTGATTTCTTATAAAACTATTTATGTATTTGGAATACATCCTAGAAATCTGTGCCAAAGATATGAACATTTATGTTCACGCAAAAATCTATACTCTTAAAAACTTCAAATGAAAAATAACTAAAATGTCCTTCAACAAGTGAATAATTGAACAAACAACAGTATACCCATATAACAGAATACTCATTAACTCTAAGTACTTGTGATGTATGCAATGGTCACCAAAAAATGTAGTTTCTTCTCGACAACGATAGAAAAGGATTCAAACTGCATTAGTCTGAGTAAGCATCCAATTGGACTTTTTATCATCTCAAAGATTCAGAGGCCCAGAAATTACACAGGTAAGCTTCAGAAGTCAGTAGAAAAACTTAGACGATGTTCTTTTCCTTTTCTTATTTTTACTTACCTACATTTTTCTACAGTATCTCAAAGAGAAAACTCATTAAATGTTAAGAACCACCACTTTGCAGGCACCCTAAGAAGAAAATGAAACATGAACCACAATACTTTATGTGACTTACAATACATAAGTTCATTTTTTTTCTCTTTTCTCTTCTAGACGCACAGCTGCCACTTGGGGCTGGGGCCCCCTGTCTATCCCTACCACAGATATCTTTTTAAGTTCTATTTTCAATTTTTTTGAAAAGGATGAGGATAAAGCACAGGCTTAGCACGGGGAGGGGCCCTATGTTCAATACTAATATTGCAAAAAATAAAATAAGATAAGTGAGTTCCAATTTCAGCTTAGAAATGAAAATAGCTGTTTAGAAAAAAAAAAAAAACACTTTACTCAAATCTTTCCTAACATATTCATTTGCAGACTTACAGTGGGTTTACACTCTAATGAATGAGAGGAATGAGGTAACATTCCAGTAACCCCACAAAAAAACAAAGATATATCAAAAAATGTGTTACATATACCTAACCTACCATCTGTCCCCACTTAGCAACACAGCACAGTGTGACATCTCAGTGGTTCACCTTATAATCAGATGCTGACTGTGAGTCATAGCTCTCTGCCTCTAGGAGCATCACTAATGCACAAAATATCAAAATCCAAAGTATGCTCATACTCATATGTACTATCCTATAGCCAAAAAGTCACAAATTAAAACATCCTAAATTCAGCATATTCAAAATATATCTTACATTTTTCAGGCTGGACATATGAATAACTTCCAAGATTTAGTAACTGACTGGTAAATGTTGATTGGAGTACTGTCTCACCAATCCATTGGTCCTCATAAACAACAACATCTAAAAACAAAACAAAATGAAATCTGGTCATGCCATAAACTCCTTTAGACTGTGGTTAACTTATTAAACACATAGTAGTAATAGTTACCAATCATAGCAAAACATGATGCATACATCTCATATGCCAGGCAACTAAAGTTCTGTTAGGCTGAAAGACCTACCCAAAGGCTCAAAACGATAAAACAGCAAATTTAATTTCTGACTCTAGACCTTTGCCTTCTGAGGCATGAACAAGCCTAGTCTAAGGGAAGAGGAGGAAGCGACATTCACATTGCTTTCAGCTGAGCTTGCCCTTCCCATCCAAAACCCCACTACTTTTTCCCAGCATGCAGCAGTAGGAATGATATCACACCAAAATGGCAGAGCACCAGCATTAGTGAAATACTGAAGCATTCCCCTTTTCTATCCAGAGGGAATCAAACCCCAACACCATTAAAATCATGAATATGAAGAACTTCTTGGGTGGAACTACAGCACATGAACATAGTGAAGCCTAGAAAACATGGAATACATGAACACTACTGAGAATCTGTGACAGCAGGTTATACACATGGCAGCCAAAGAAAAAGCTACATTCTTCCATTGGGCTATCATCAATAACAGAATTGGTTTGTGCAGTTTCAAAAGGTGCTGAGCTTAGAGAAGACCTGAATTCAGCACTATTGTATTGGGCCACTAGATAAGGTTGTTTATCCATGGCTGTACCAAAAATGAAATATGGTACAAAGTCTTCATTAATAGATTTGAGAATCTATAATACGTGTGTTTATTGGGCCACTCAGTTTGGGCATACATCATTGTGGCTTATCTCAGCAAAACGACCAATTGTCGTTACAATGGATCAGACCAAAGTATCTCCCTTGAAGTAAGTAAGGAGCTTATATACATTATACATCAACTATATTGCTTTTAATGTTTTAGCTATATGGTAACAAGTATCATACAAACACTGAACTGCACTGAGTAGTACTACCAAATACCACAGTCATTAGTCTTCTAGAACCTGGAGCTAATACTGATGCCCAGAATATCAAGAGTGGGTCAGCATTTGATTTGTCTAAGAGGGAAAAACACGTAGATGATTGCTCATTCACAAGCTATGCAAACAAAAGTATACAACACATTTTTCCTTATAAAGCTCAAAGTTAGTCAGAATTTTGTCAGAAAAGTAATGCTAGGATCCTCTTTCCTAGTTATTTGGTGATTGGACATACAGCAGCCCTAAGTACTGATTCTTGTCTCACTCATTAAAGAGCTACTGCATGGTGGGTTTAAGTTACAATTTTTTTTTTCAGTCTTTTTTGATCTTTCAATGCATTGTCCCTTGGAATATACTTGGCAAGCAATTTCTAAATGTGACACGTTCTGTTTAGAGAATGTCAACTTTTTATTCATCTTCTATTCTTTGCCAATAGTAGTATACTAGTCTACAATTCTGGAAATTTTTGAAAATCAGATTCAGAGATTATTAAAACTAAAGAAGAACAAAAGAGAAAGACAGAGGCAAGATGTCTGGATTCCAGCATATTCTGCAGTGCCTGTCTGACTCAGACACGAATGAGTTTCAGTGCAGTGCATCCTGAAGATGCTGAAGAAAGTGAAGCCTGATGTTCACTGCTCGTGGCGGGTAACTGTGGAGGTGTAAGCAACTACAGATACTTTGCTCCTGCTTGTAATGATCTGCTACATGACTTACGGCTGTATGTCTTACTGAGGCATTGTCTTCCATTTGCTTCCCATTGCTGTGGTGAAGACCATGACTGAAAGTAACCTAGGGGGAAGGGTTTATTTCATCTTACAGTTCACAGTTTTTCAGTGAGAGAAGTCAGGGCAGAAACTGGGTGCAGAAACTGGGTGCAGAAACCTGGGAGTAGGAACTGAAGCAGAAACTATGGAGGAATGCTGCGTAATAGCTTATTCTCCAGAGCTTACTCTCCACTGCTTGTTCAGTCTTTCTCATGCTCAGGAATGGCACCCACAATGGCCTGGGCTCTACCACATCAATCATCAATCAAGAAAAATTCCCCACAGGCTTATCTACAAGCCAATCAGATGGGGGCGTTTTCTCAACTGAGTTTCCCTCTTCTCAAATGACTCTACCTTGTATTAAGTTAACAAAAATATTAACCAACGAGGACTTCGCTGTGAAACAAGTTACATCATGGATAGATTTTAGATATATAATATTCAAACTATCACATTATTTCATGTTCACCTTGGAGAATATATATATGTGTATATATAAATATATATATTTGCCTGCCTCTGCCTCCTGAGTACTGGGATCAAGCACATGCACTACAATGACTAGCTGTATTTCCAAACAGCTTTTCATTTCACGTGGGTGACTGTATTACTCTTCTGTTAGATATACCAAATACCATGTTCAGGTATTCCTACAAATGAAAGAATGATGGGCTAGGGATGTAACTTAATGGTAGTATTTACCAATCATGGTAAATGGTGTGACTCTAAGTTCTTAGGGTAAAAATAAAACAAAGTAGTTTCACCAGGCATGGTGTATTCCTGTAATACTATAATTCAGAAGCAGAAGCAGGACAGCTGCCATGAGTTTGGGGCCAGCTTAGGCTATAGAGTAAGACTGTCTCAAAAAATAAAAGGGGGAAAATAAATAGATGGATGGATGGATGCTCAAAGACATGGGCTTTTAACAGATATAGTTTAGGGTTATAGCCATACTAGACAAGTGCATTACTACTAACCAGTTTTAAGACTGGGGGATGGGGGGGGGAGGAAGGGACACTCACTTCGCCTCTGCTAGTTGGGGCTTCGGTTTAGGTCTTTTCAAAGACTAAGCAATTTTGTTCAGAGCCAGTTTTTGAGGCTTCTGCCCATTGCCATAGAGGAGCCATCAGAGAAAGTCAACTCAGTTGAGACCCAGAAACCCCTCAGACAAAAGATGAAGAGGACTCATCCAATGATTCAGAAGTCCTACAACCAGAAACACTAGGAAAGGTCACGAGAAAGCTAACCTGAACCCCAGGTCACCGGATTGAAAGCAGACCTGTGGAGAACAGAAGTGAACAAATCCTGAGGGAAGTTCAAAGCGCCTTTCCCAAGAGAAGGGTCGGCACATTGTTGTCAGTGCTGACAGATCCTATAGCAAGGATGAGATTTGTTTGGATTGAGCAGAGACAAAAAAGGCCTGAAGGAAATGAGTTTAAAGGGAACAGTGAACTATTCAGATGTCCCTGCAGTTTCTGCCACTATCAAAGATGGGATCCTTCTGGGAATGCTAATATCAGGAAGAATTAGGACAGTCAGTTTAAATTGCACACTGTCCTTGCTATTAAAGATGCCACACAGCAGATGTGAAAGCTGGTTTTTGTTTGTTTTTGAAGATTAAATTTCATGGTGCTGGGGAATCTTCTAACTTGTTAACCTTTAAATTATATAGGATGTGTGACGTTTGGCTTCATATGAATGACTTAAATTTAGCCAAAGAAGCGAGAATGAGTCAAAGAATATTCTTAGAACTTTAGAAGCCTCAAGGCCAGCACTGAGAAATAATGTAAGTAGAATTTGAAGTGCTTTGCTTTAGAAGGTAATTGGAATAGATCTTTGGATATTCTAGATTGCAGAAATTTGTAGTAAAGACAATTTTGTTATCTTGGAAAAAAAAAAAAAAGGTTGAGGGGAGGAGGATTAGTAATTCCAAAGCAGTGTTGCCTCAAACAGTAATTATAGTGTGTCGGTCCCTTGTACTATGAATATATATGCATATATGGCAGTCTTTAAATTTTTCCTATTATTTTTCCCTAAGCAGCATGCTAATCATATTTTGTAGATGTTGAAAGTGAAATACTTTTGAGTTAAGAAACATCAAATGGAAAAGAAAAAGCTGGGGGCTGGAAAGATGGCTCAGCAGTTAAGAGCACTGACTACTCTTCCAGAGGTCCTGAGTTCAATTCCCAGAAACCACATGGTGGCTCACAACCACCTGTAATGGGGTCTGATGCCTTCTTCTGGTGTGTCTGAAGACAGCTACAGTGTACTCACAAAAATAAAATAAATAAATGAAACAAAAAAAAAAGGAAAAGAAAAAGCTATAGAGAAAAAACATTTAGTGAGAATTAACACACACAACAGGTAAAAATAACTGGGGTGGGAGTTCTGAGAGGCACTGGAAAGAAGTTAGGAAGACAGATATGATAGGAATATACTGTATACACATATAAACTTTTCAAATAACTCATGGGTAAGATATAATTGTTGTGTAAAAGTATTGTGAGTAGTATATTAACACTAGTAGTATTCAGTGGCTCCCTACTACCTAACCAGAAAGGGCTAGCACAGCTTTCAAAACCTATCATTAAGAGAGCATGTGACTGCTGCAATATGTGAAGCCCTGGGTTCAGTCCCCAACAACAACAACAACAACAAAAAAAAAAATCAAAAAACAAAAACCAGACTTTTCACAATGTGATGCTCAAAATACCTGCTGTTCAGAAGATAAGAATATCTGAGAATCTCAAGAAAATTTTAAACTCTATGTTGGATTTGTGAGACATTGGGTGATAGGGTAAGGGGAAATGGTGGCCCAGGCCTTGTCTCTTGGTTCTTTTATCCATTCACTTCTACGACCCAGCTTTTAGCTCCTTTCCTTCCATCTAAATACTAGGACTCTCCAAGGTTAAGTCCTAGGTCCTCTTCTTTTTAACTCTAGCAGTAGACACTCACAGACAATTCAAACTTCTAACACCTGCTGCTAAAAGTCTAAATGCTCTACACAGAACACATTCTAGAACTTACCTCTTACACAGAAATTTTCAATTCTGAGATCTCTACCAATAGGTAGAATGAGCTATTAAAGGTAGAAATAAAACAATGCATAGTTGAATGCTATTAATTAAAAATGGGTGTCACTGGTCGGGCAGTGGTGGCGCACAACTTTAATTCCAGCGCTTGGGAGGCAGAGGCAGTCGGATTTCTGAGTTCGAGGCTAGCCTGGTCTACAGAGTGAGTTCTAGGACAGCCAGGGCTACACAGAGAAACCCTGTCTCGAAAAAAATAAAAATAAAAAATGGATGTCTCTCATAAATTTCTATGTGAATATAATTCACTACTAAAGATAAGACAATATCAATATAAAAGTATAGCTTTTTTGGTTGGGGTTAATAAATATAAATTGGGGCTAATAAATATAATTTGGTTTTTTCAAGGCAGGGTTTCTCTGTATAGCCCCGGCTGTCCTGGAACTCACTCTGTAGACCAGGCTGGCCTCGAACTCAGAAATCCGCCTGCCTCTGCCTCCCAAGTGCTGGGATTAAAGGTGTGCACCACCACTGCCGGCAAAAGTATAGCTTTCTTTTCTCACAAATTTCCCATTTGTTCCACAAAAAGAAAACAACAGGGGTTAGAGAAATGGCTCAGTGGTTAAGAGCACTGACTGCTCTTCCAGAGGTCCTGAGTTCAATTCCAGAAACCACATGGTGGCTCACAACCATCTGTAATGGGGTCTGATGCCTTCTTCTGGTGTGTCTGAAGACAGCTACAGTGTACTCACAAAAATAAAATAAATAAATAAATCTTTAAAAATAAAAAAGAAAGCAAAAAGAAAACAACAAACAAAGTAGACATTTTCTTTTCTTTGTCTGGTTTGGGGTTTTTGTTGTTGGGGGGGCGGTATTGTTTTGTTCTGTTTTTGAGACAGGGTGTCACTATGTAGCTCTGGCTGTTCTGGAACTCACTCTGTAGACCAAGATGGCCTGGAACTCACAGAGATCCACCTGCTTCTATCTCCTGAGTGCCGGAATTAAAGGCATGTGCCACTACACAGACTTTGATATGTTTTTTTTTTTTTTAAAGAAATAACACAACATCAAAGATACCTTTTTAAAGGCATTTATAAAAGTAATCTAATTGTCTTGTAATAGAAAAATGGGTAAATAAATTCCAGCAGAAACTTGATGTTACCTAGTTGTAAACAACTGTAGGGATGTTAGGAAAAACCAGAGAGGAAGCAGGATTGTTTCTATGTGCCTAGAAAAGGCCTCTAAGAAAATCACAAACAAACTAGACATTTTCTTTTCTTGTTTTTGGTTGGTCAGTTGGTTGATTGGTTGGTTTGGGGGTTTTGTTGTTGGGGGAGGGTTATTTGTTTTGTTTCAATTATGGTGAATGATCTTGAGGTAAAATGGCCTTAACTAAAAGTGACTACAATACAGGTCAATTTACCTCTTTACTGTTGGGAAAAATCTAACTTCTTTGAGACTCCAAAACTGAGTCTTAGCTCTGGAGAATAAGTTCACCTTAAATGGGTTACTATGACAAGAACACCAGAAGTTTTGTTTTTATTTACAGTGAGGTATTATTTGCCAAAAAAACAGTACTTACAGTATGTTCTCACCTTGTAAATAGATCTATAGTTAGGAAGCCATATAACAAGCAAAGAGGAATTCTGTAAGTATTGAGTCAGAGTGTAAGTTAGATAAACTAACTCTCCAACAATAATACAACAACATATAAAAAGTGCTACGTTAAGCCTGTTTGTTATAATTTTGCACTTACATTCCATTAAAGATTGTTCCTAACAATCCAAAGAGACACACCAAGGCACATTAATTAAAGGTCTCTTCTTCCTGCAAACAATTTGATATTGTATGAACATACTGCAATTTTCATTTTCTCAGTTGAGGCTAACAAAGCCTAGCTCCATCACATCTTTTCTTAGCTAAGTTAGTAAGATTAACTAACTTCTTCTAGCTTTACTAACACTGTATTGGTTTTATTTTATATTTTGTTTGTTTGAGACAGGGTCTCATGTAGCTAAGCTAGCCTCAAACTTCTTTATAGCTGATGCTGGCCTTGAACTCCAGAACCACTAGACCCTGCCTCTTAAGTGCTGGGATTACAGGCCTAAGCCACCATGCCATGCTACTGTATTGATTTTAAATTAACTAAGAACAAGTAACAAAATATTAAAGATTTTAGTCCAGTGTGGTGGGACATGCATATAAATCACAGCAAAGAGAGGCTGAGGCACAACTCATTTCTCCCAAGCTAGGCCACATACTAGGATCCTGTCTCGAAACACATACAAATAAAAAAAAGTTCAACTTCTTGTGTTAGGTGAAAAAGGAGGGTAAGAATTGTATCTTCTTTATGATTATAACTATGTAATAGGGATATAGAGCCAGGCAATGGTGTCACACACCTTTATTCCCTGCACTGGACAGACAGAGGTGAGCGGATCTCTGTGAGTTGGAGGAACCACCTGGTCTACAGAGTGAGTTCCAGGATGGCCAAAGCTACACAGAGAAACCTGTCTCGAAAAAACAAAATTTTTTAAAAAGAGCATAGACTCTGGAGCCTAAATGATTCATGTTTTGTCTCTTCCTAGATTTGTGTCATTGTACAGTTTCTTTATGTTTCTACATCTTGGGTTCCTCAACTGAAAATTGGGGTTAATAAATATTTTCCTCATCTAATTATAATAATGAGATACACATGTAGATCTAAATTATCAGGGCCTGGTTAAAAGCATATTAATGCTTATGTATAGACAGTAACTTGAAGGAGCAATATGTTAAGTATCCCTATGAAATTAGCTTAATTCTATGAGGCTTTCATTTCAAACAATTAATATAATTTTAGTATTAAAAGGTCAGCCAAGGGCTGAGGAGATGGCTCAGTGAATAAAAGCACTTTCCATGAAACCATGAGGATGGAGTTTGGATCCCCAGCATCAAAATAAATGCCAGGTCTCATGGCAGCGGCCTGCAATCCCAAAATGAGAGAGGCAGAGGCACAGGATCCCCCTGAATCAAGGTATCTATTTAGACTGACAGAATTGGTGATCTCTGAGGTCAGGTGACCCTTCATCAATATAAGCCATCAAGAAAACCCCTTGACCTCAACCTCTGGCCTTCACATGCGTGTGTTTATGTGGGTGTGAGTGTTGCACACACATGTGCCCATATACCTACAAGCACACAAGCACACCGCACCCACAAAAAAAATAACACCATCAAACAGTGTGTGATAGCGCACGCCTGTAGTGCCAACATTTGGCAAATAGTCAAGAAGAACAAGACTGCAAGGCTATCCTCAGCTAAGTAAAATAGCATACTCAAGGCCAGCCTGGGCACCATAAGACTGTCACAAAAAACAACAAACTAAACATCAACACGTGTCTGTTCCTTCAGGAATAGTTTAACGTACACAGCACTACTGGAGTGAAGTAGCAGAGATGTTGCCCTTTTATAATAACACTGCTAGTAAAGTAAGAGTTAACCAGACACAAACGCAGTTATAAGCCAAAGGAAAGGAGCCCAGTTATAGGACTCCAAATGACACACAATGGATGATTATGACAACCAACCAGGCAGGCTTCTGCTAAGAGAAGAAGCCTCTAGGAGAAAATGGATGGGAAGGCAGCACAGAACAAAGAGGGGAACGAAGCACAACACACATGCTATAAGAGGTCAGTCACACCCAGGGAAGACAAGTGGCAAAGGAAACAATAAAGAGAAGACACAGCTTTATAAAACAGGCTACCACTATACTTTGATGGCCTTACCTGTAAGTAAAATTATATCTCCAAGAAACACTGTAAGTGCCCAAAATGCTGCAGTCCTCCACAGAACAACCCTCTTCTTAATCTCTGACTGATCAGTTACTACAATCGTTGCCAATGGCACTTTAGAACCAGAATTTGGTCCAGATTTTATATTTATTTCCTTCACATGACATGGGGTTAGCACCATGACTAAGCAATTATACTTCTGATTTTTAGAATCACAATTTTTTATTAATGATATTTTTTTACTGTCCTTAAATTCAGGCATGATCCTCTGAGGCACTGCTTTGGCTGCCTCTCTTATATCAGAGTCCATCCTTGGCTTCTTGGACAGCTGATGGACTTCAGAAAGAGCTTTAGAATGATAGGAATTGTCTTTAGAGCACCAGTTCCTTTTAGTGGTACTCTGATGGGAGTTGCTTAGTTGGGAACACAGCATTCCTGAGCTACACAACTCAATGTGTACCTCATTTGGTGGCAGGTTTTCTTCATTATTGAAAAGTTCTTGAGAGCTTGTATTTTCAAGACTTTTTCCAGGGTTTATGTGAATGTGACTGCTTTCTGATTCAGGACAAACAGGACTAAAAAGTTCCAGGGAATATGCTTGGCTTTGCTCATTTTCAGATCCTTCTTGGAAATCTCCACCAGGCTTACTAAAATCCCCTTCAGTTAGTCTAACTCCCTGACTTCCTGTCGGTTCTGCCTCCATGTTTACAGTCCTCTTATTTATATAGTCTTGACCTTTATCATTCCCTTGAGCTAGAAAAGCACGTTGGCTGGAGGTCACTACACTGAGAAATTCAGCATCAGTAGATAGTCTCTGGTCTGAGGCCTTCCTGACTGCTCCCTCAGACTGTGGTTCACACTGTGTGTCAGAAGAAAAGCTCTCCTGACTCTGTCTCTCATGACGTCCTGTTGGCTCTGGTTTTGTCTTCACAGGCTCTGCATTCATCTGTTCAGTACGACAGCCCAGGTCCAGTTCAGTTGCACACTTACGATCTAACTCAAACAAATCTCTTTGGAAGTTCCAAACACAGGGGTCTGACTGATTTTTAGACTGCTCATCTATAATTTTCTTATTTTCACATTGAAACTTTTGATACTTTTCTTCTTCAGGTAAATGCTGCACTCCGTCCTTAAGCCCACATATCTGTACACTAGTCGTATCACTCAGGTTAGTCTGGGATGTTACACCCTGTGCTTCAGAAGCAGAATGTTTAAAGCCTTCTTCCACCTGAGCAGACCTACTCACAGAATTCTGACCACTAAGAAGGCCTGGAGGGCAGAGACCTTTGGAGACTTGACAATCTTCCAGATTTTTAAACTCCTGATTTCCAGCCTTCAGATACAAAGAATGCTGTTTGTAAAAGAGTCGGACTTTTTCCCAGGCATTGGCAGTGGACATTAAGGAAGTTGTTCCCTGTGATACTGTTGTTTTCAATGGAGCAACTGGAGCACCCCAAAAAATGTGAACTTGAGATCCTTGACTCATAATTTCTGATAAAAAATAAAATTTCAAAATTAATGCATTAGTATTTTCTTATATTTGTTAAAAACAAACTATTGATCACAAATATGCAGGTTGGTTATTTTGGTATGCTATTCAACTATAAAATTAATAAATAAGAAATTGTAAGAAAATCAAATCAGTTACAAAAAAGTCTTCAGTTAAAGGCTGAGAAGAGGGACAGCAAGGTGGCTCAGTGGGCAGCAGTGCTTACTACACAAGCCTGACAGCCTGAGTTCAGTCCCTGAAACCAGGGTAGAAGGAAGGAAGTGACTCTCAGAGTTATCCTCTGACCTCTACACACACCATGACATACCTAGGCCTACACTAACACATACATCACACACACACACAGACACACACACACAGACTCACACACACACACACAAATAATAATGATAATAAATTTTAATTTTAAAATACTCAGAGAAACAAAGTAAGCATCAAACAAGTATATTTTAGAATGTTCATTTCTTATGCTGTTAAATCTTACCCCATTTAAATAATAATTTAGTTTTAAAAGGCAGACATTATTTATTATTGTATTATATTACCTTTAAATATCCATAGATTCTCAGTCCTCCTCTGAACTCGTCAAAACCAACATACAAGGCTCAAACTAAAAGGAAAGAACATGAGTTTTGTTTGTTTATTTGTTTGTTTGTTTAAGTGAGGCTCTCTGTAAAATGTAAAAGTGATTCAGTGTAATAATTGAAAATCATTGTTTCTATATTTTTCATTTTTTTCTTACGAGACAGGGTCTATGTAGTCAAGGCTAGCCCTGAGCTTACTACACATCCAAGATGTCCTAGAATTCCTATTCCTATCCTTCCCTCTACCTCCCAAATGCTGGTTTTACAAGTATATACTACTATGTCCAGCTTTATCTTTTCTATAATACAAACACTTTTTTCTTCTTCTTTTTCCTCCCTGCCTCATTCATTCATTCATTCATTCATTTCCTCCCCTTCCTCTCTTTCTTCTTCTTTCTTTTCTTTTCTTTCTTTTTCCTATGGCACTCGAGATCAAACTTAGAGTTGTTCATGGAATATATAAACATATAAAAAGAAACTCATCATTTAAACTTTTTCTCCATTAACTATGGTACCTGGTGTAAGTGAATCAATCCTATTGATTGGTAAAGAATCAAATGGACTAAATCATCACTTACTCTTGATTACAAACTGAGTTGGGGCCTGGGGCGGGGAGCGGGGGAAAGGGGGCACATGACTATCTGAAAAATGGTCTTGTTTTAAATTCATTACCATTAAATCCAAAGTGGGTCCTAGCAATCCTGATCCTGCATACATAATTCCTTTTGAAATAACTTTTATATCTCTTCCCTCTAAATCTCCAGCATCTTCTCCTGGTCCTCACATACAATGAATGACCATATTACTAATTTCTTTCACATTTACCAATACAACTCCATAAGATCTAGATTCTCTCCTAGTTTCCTGTAGTGGCTGAACTTTCACACTCGTGTGGGGGGAGGGGAGTGTAAAAACACATGAAGAAGCCAGAGAAAGACACTAAGTATCCTCTACTGTTCTCCCCCCCCCCCCTTTTTTCTGAGACAGTGTCTCTCACTGAATCTCAAGTTTTCTGCTTAGGTTAATAAGCTGGCTGGCCAGGAAGCTCCCAAGATCTATCTGTGTCTGCTCTCCCAACACTAGGGTTACCCACAGGCCATGCGCAGCTTTTACGTGAGTGGCTGCGGATCTGAATTCACGTCCTCTCCATTACAGGAAAAAGATGCTGACTCCAGCCAACTGAAATCTGATACTTCTGTGCATGACTATCTCTTCTTCACTCAGGTATCAGATCTCAGTCAGGCTGTGTGCTAATAACGGTTGAACAAGATAATGACACACATGACAATTCCATTAACTTGCTTTGTGCAAAGAACTAGAGATATAAATTAGTGGAGGAACACTTGCCTACCATGAACAACTCTTTTTTTTTAAAGATTTATTTATTTTATGTGTATGAGTACACGCTGTAGTTGTACAGATAGTTGTGAGCCTTCATCTGGTTGTTGGGAATTGACTTTTAGGACCTCTGCTTGCTCTGGCTCCCTCCACTTGGCCTCCTCAGGCCCAAAGATTTACTTATTATTATAAATGAGTACATTGCAGCTGTCTCCAAACACACCAGGAGAGGGCGTCAGATCTCATTACGGGTGGTTGTGAGCCACCATGTGGTTGCTGAGATTTGAACTCAAGACCTTTGGAAGAGCAGTCAGTGCTCTTACCCGCTGAGCCATCTGACCAGCCCATGAACAACTCTTTGAGTTTGATCTCAAGTGCTACAGGAAAAAGAAGGAAAGAAAAAAGGAAAGGAAGGAAGGAAGGGAGGGAGGAAGGGAAAGGGAAAGGGAGGGGAGGAAATGAATGAATGAATGAATGAATGAATGAATGAATGAATGAATGAATGAAGGCAGGGAGGAATAAGAAAATCCTGAGTCTGGGTGTCTCATGGAATGACTGGATGAATGAATAGATGAATGAATAAATGGAGGCGGGAGAAATAAGAAAATCCTGAGTCTGGGTTAAGACAAGGTCTTAGCCTGCAGCCCAAGTTGTTCCGAAGTCACTGTCTAGGCTGGCCTAGCCTCCACCATTTCTGGTTCATCCTGGAGTCCCAGGATTCATGTAAAGCCTCCACTTTGAGGAATAACTGTCAGAACACTACTAAAGCAGAAAATTTCAGGAGTGACAACAGCAAACTTTCTAAGCAAACTCTAGAAATACAGTAACAGTCCATGAAGAAAACAATGGATTTGAAACAAAAACATACAAAGAAAAGATTCATGTTAATATAGATGAATCTTCTAAACACATAAATCTTAGTGGAAAATTTAACAATAAGAATCCACAAACCAGGTGGTGGTGGCGCACGCCTTTAATCCCGGCACTTGGGAGGCAGAGACAGGCAGACTTCTGAGTTTGAGACCAGCCTGGTCTACAGAGAAACCCTGTCTTGAAAACAAACAAACAAACAAAACAAAACAAACAAAAAAGGCACTGAAGAATCCACAAACCTGGCTGGAGAGATGACTCAGCAGTTAAGAGCGCCGACTGCTCTTCCAGAGGTCCTGAATTCAATTCCCAGCAACCACATGGTGTCTAACAACCATCTGTAATGGGATCTGATGCACTCTTCTAGTGTGTATCTGAAGACAGCTACATATTAGTAAAGTATGTAATATGAGTCATATGAATGATATGACTCATATTAGTAAAATAAAAAAAAAATTTTTAAAAAATAGAATCCACAAACCAAGCTAGGTAGTGGTGCACACCTTTAATCCCAGCACTTGAGAGGCAGAGGCAGGTGGATTTCTGAAATTTGAGGCCAGCCTGGTCTACAGAGTGAGTTCCAGGACAGCCAGGGCTACACAGAGAAACCCTGTCTCGGAAAAAAAAAACAAGGCTCTCGCTCTCCCTCTTCTCTCTCTGCTACTGCCCCCTCTCTTTTCTCAATTAAACCTCTTACATGTGGAAAACAAAACAAAACAAAACAAACAAAACAAAAACAAAAAAACACCAGAAAAAAAAAGACAATTTTATTTATGGTATGAATGTATGAAGTTTTAAAGTACGCCAGAAAATGAAAAGCAAGGGGCTAGGGAGCTGCTCAGTCACTAAAGTTCCTGCCATGCAGGTATAAGGACCTGAGTTGAACCCCCAGCACCAACGGAAGAAGCCAGGCTCAGGACTGGAGAGATGCCTCAGCAGTTGGAACCCTGAGTTTGTCCCTTGAACCCATGGGTGGTAGTGTAAATGAGCCCAAAGGCTCACAGTTTTCAGCTCCTGGTCCCCAGTCCATGGTGCTGTTTGGGGAAATGAAACCTTCCTGGGAGAAGTGCTTTGAAAGTTTATAGCCATTTCCCGTTCAGGAACTGCTTTGTATTTGCAGTTTAAGATGTGATCCCTCAGCTACACCTCCCCCAGACCATAAGATCAAATAAACTCTTCCTTTTAAGCTGCCTTGGTCATGGTGTTTTAGCCACAGCAACAGACAAGTTACTACTACTACAGCATGTAGAGGTGAAAGGAGAGAAACGACTTGTAAAGTCGTCCTCTGGCCTCCACATAGCCACCCTGCAGGCACTCCCTCCCCATTCACACATGCATGGAAGAAATGTCTTTTTAAAAAAATAAGGTAGATGCCTATCTAAGAACAACATCTGAAGAGTGACCTCTGACTTACACACACACACACACACACACACACACACACACACACACAGAGGCACATGTGTGCATTCATACACATACACATAAATACACAAAATAAAACAACAAAGGTTGATGCTGACCTTGGCAAGCAGTAATGGGACTGTGGTAAGGATATTCATAAGGCAACTCATATTAGTGAAGTTTCATTTTTAAGAACTGGATATGGTTACAGGGATATTTTTTAAAATGTTCAAAAGTATTTATATTTAAAAAATACAGAAAAGCATCAAGGGTCAGGATTGCCTAGGTATACTAGCACATTTATAATTCCAGTATTTTAGAAGCAAAAGCAGCAGGGCTCACAAGTTTGAGGCCAGCCTGGGGCTATTAAAGCTAGACTCTGTCTCAAAAAGATCATGAAAGACCTAGATGATACATGATTGTTTTAAATACTTCTATGTTCAATTTTAAAGATATCTGATTAATATGCATTATTTCATAAAGCCAGTTCTTTTTCACTTGGCCATTCAGGCATTTCTTTCACAGTCTTCAGACAAACTATAGAACAATTGTTCTATTTTTGAGAACAGTGATAGCAGCTACTAAAATTTTTCAGCTAAGGGCCTGAAGAGATGGCCCAGTGGTTAACAGCGAATATGCTCTTTCAAAAGAACCAAGCTTGGTTTCCAGCACCAATATCAGCAGGTTCACCACATGCTAACTCTACCTCCATAGGATCCTCCTGGGAATCCCATACCTTCTGGTGCATAAACACACACACACACACACACAGAGAGATAAAAGTAAAACATGAATCTTTTTTAAAGTGTGTTTAAGAAAATACTTAGGGCTTAAAATAAATATACTATAATTTTCAAATAGCTAAAATGTATAACAGTAAAGTACTATAGAAACAAAGTTATAGCAATTTTAGGTGTCACATTATAACTCATTGGAAACCAAAGAACTAAGCATTCTTATCACAACCACAATGCCTACCTTCATTTAACCCTCATAAAAATAATCTACATATGCAATAACTGGTCTATCAAATTCTTCTAATTTATATGTCATTATTAGATTCACCACAAGGAGGCTCCAAATAGCACTGCAAAAACCTTCAAAATGCTATCAAGAGGGAGAGAGAATACTTACATAGCAAGTCAAGACATAAAAGTAACCATTGATAAATTGATAACAAACTCTCCTCTCATGGACCTTGGGGTATTCTTCTCTAATGGTTTCTTCCCATTAGCCTAGAATCTGTTAAAGGAAAAAACAAAGTTCCATGTTGCTTCTTTGTCCTCTTTCTTCAGCCCACTTAAATTTGTCTCCTATTACAACAATTTTGCTACAAAGCCTTCAGTATGGAGAACCTTCCAACAGACAGATCAAATGTCTGTTTTCAATCCTCACCTTATTGCCAATTGTAACTGTTTATCAACCCTTTCTTCAAACAATCTACATTTTTAACTCTGTGAGAGCACCAAAATGAAATTACTTTGGGTTTTAAAAGACAGATATGTATTAATTTATTTACTGATCAAAATACCTTGTCAGGCATTATGTTAGCAATGAAAAATCAACAATAGGGAAATTGAGGCGTTTATAGTATAATGGGAAAGATAAAGTGATGATCATCAACAAGAGATAAGAAATGCCGCAGAATTAAAAGCAGGGTGTCAACAGAATTAAAAGCAGCCATGTAAGTCAGCACAATGAGCACAGAACTGCCTCTCACCTGCATCTTTCCTAAGCTCTCAGGACTATGGTTAGTTACAATGTTGAATAATGTTTAGGGGAAAAAGTGAAGTACAGCCCAGAATCATCCCCATTCCCCAAACCAACACAGGACCCAGATACTGTCCTACCTAAGGGCCATGCTGGCTGTAAGATGCACACGCACGTCTCCAAGACATACAAAAAGAATGTAAAACATTCCCCTGTTCTGTGTTCTCACTTAGCATTTTCTCAGTATCTTGAAATCTGACACTCACTTCTATCTCTATTAAGATAATAACAAAGTCCAAATTGCCAAATGGGTACTCACAGTACTCTCACTATGAGACACTCTGTTCCTTAGTTTCAGAACACTGCTCTTTCCCAACAAGCTACTCCACTGATCTGATTTTTATTTTTTCATTCTGCTGTTTCTTGGGCCATCTTGTTATTTCACACAACTATACAGAACTGAATCCAAGCCTATTCATTTCATTCCCACATACCCAATTATATATCCAATTATGCTTTATAAGTTTGTAACCCTTCTTCAACTTCAGACCTATTCATATTTGTAGCATTACTACACTTGATAGTATCACAGAAGAATAAGAGATAAAAATTAAAAGACCCCCTTCCCTTCTACACAGGGGTAGTAGATGTTGGTACTCACTGAGTAACACAATCAGTCTTGACGCTTCAGAGATCCAGAAATGAATCCAACTAATGTAAAACACATAGTGACTTAACTATGACAGCCATTTCACTATGCCTTCATTTATTTATCTCAACAAACAGCTTAACTGTGGGACTTCCACTCTTTAAGAATTAATTAGAAAATGGCCCTGACTATGTAAAACTGATTAATTATAACAGGGCCAGTTAGATGGCTCGGGAGATGCAGGTACATATTCAGCAAGCCTGATGAAGGCCTGAATTCACTCTCTGGACCTCACAATGGAAGGAAAGAACCTACTTTTAAAAGCTATTCTTTGACCTCTGCATGCCAAGGCATACATTTTATCTACACACATACACACACACACACACACACACACACACACACACCAAATAATACAATTTTTAGAATTATACCAAAGGGTGCTGCTACTGAGTATAAGTTATGGGAATAATGAGTATGTAAGTGGGGGTAGATAGTGGTGAAGATGGGTAGGTAGTAATAAGATATTTATCATAGAAAACTTATATATAAATAGTCATAGATAAATGACAAGTTTTAATGATTCTAGATTATGTTCTGGTTGTACTCAGAGGGTTAAAGCTCATTAAGATACCTGGTGAAACCAGCAAGTACATATCCATTACCACAGTTAATCATTACACAGTTTCTCAATCTGCAGAAGGCCACCAGTCAGAAAGACTAATACATCACAGTCTTTATCTTTGGAGTGGTCAGAGTCTGATGAATGGGTCAAAGACTTATAAAACAGGATGAACTGTATCAGCAGGTTTTGTCTTCGCCCACACTACAACTAAAAAAAAAAAAAGTTTCTTATAAACTCCATGTGATTAAAAGAAACTACTTTCTCTACCCCATAAATAACCAGAAAACCCCACAATTACAAGTATCGTTGCCATTATGAAGGTTTTCATCTCTACTCCCCCCCGAATATGAAGCAATTATAAGATTACTCAATAACATCAATGGGCAACAATGTAAGAGGGGGCCATAACTGAAAGCATCCATTATGGAATAAGACAGGAGGTATATGTTCAAACCCCTCCTACTCTGAAACTAGCTGAAAGTGCTCTGAAAGTGCTAAAGCCAGGTGACAGCTACATGAGATTCATTCTATTATTATATGTTTATATATTTCTTATATTTATAATAATATTAAGCTTCCTTATCTGTCAAGTGAGAACTGTTTCCTTGTTAATTGAGAATATTATTTCTTACCTCACAGTACTATGAGATGGCACACAATGATTATTAATATTAATTAGTCTTCTATGGTAAATCTAGGAAATCACACACAGACTTGCTAACACACCCAACAAGTTGTATTTCTTTTACGTTTTTTGCTCCTATCATATTATTATACAGTAGCAATGATAAAATTAAAACTTTTGCCGGGTGGTGGTGGCGGTGCACGCCTTTGATCCCAGCACTTGGGAGGCAGAGGCAGGCAGACTTCTGAGTTCGAGGCCAGCCTGGTCTACAGAGTGAGTTCCAGGACAGCCAGGGCTACACAGAGAAACCCTGTCTCGAAAAACCAAAAAAAAAACAAAAACAAAAAAACAAAAAACTTTTTACTACTTTGATTTATATATGCTACCTCTTATGCCAATTCATTATCTCCTGAGACTTTTTTTTAATAAAAAGATTTATTTATTTTATCTGTGTTAATATACTGTTGTTCTCTTCAGACACACTAGAAGAGGGCATCAGATCCTATTACAGATGGTTGTGAGCCACCATGTGGTTGCTGAGAATTGAACTCAGGACCTCTGGAAAAGCAGTCAGTGCTCTTAACCGCTGAGCCATCTCTCCAGCCCTGCTCCTGAGACATTCTTGACAATTCTGAGACAATATTACCCTAAACATATGTTTTTAATTGCCACACAAAATAATGTTTCATTCTTATTTTTAATTTTAAACTTTAATTATTTATAAAAACACTGCAAATAAAAAAAAAATCACACTTAGAAATTATGCAGGCCCAAAGACTATACAGGTCAGTGAACTTCTATAGTTAAAAGAGTAGCCATTTGGAATAAAAGCTGTGGAGCTTCACACTGAAGTTTATATTTCATCATCAAATATATTTTTATGCACTTAAGTTCACAACAAATTCACAACAGTAAGAACCAGAAAAACGTATCCGTTTTACATTGTCATTCATAACTTGTGTTAATTGTTTAATTAGCACACAGAGTAACATGTTTCTTTATGACACATACCCCCTCCCATCGCCCACAGGTTCCTCTGCCCTAATGGTCTCCCTTCTACCATCATGTCCCCTATATTCTTTTATCCTGACCATTCCTCTCTTTTAAACCTCTTTTCCCCTTCTCACAGGTCCCTCTCTAGTTTTCTGGCACTCCCCACACCTGTACACAGATACATACATATAACTCCGAGAAACTAGGATCTGTATGTGAGAAAGGATAGAGATATTTATCTGAGGCTGGGTCATCTCCTATAACAGAATATTTTCCAGGGCTACCCATTTCCCTACAAATTTCATATTTTTACTTTTGTTTACAGCTGAATAAAATTCTATAGTGTGTATATAACAAATTTTCATCACCTATCCATCTACTGTTAGAAATCTAACCTAAGCTAGACTACAGCACAGGGTTAGATTGCTAAGCCTTTAGCTTAATTCCCAGCAACATACATACAAAAGAATCTTGGGACATTGAGGCTGATTCCACATCCTTGCATTGTAAAAAAAAAAAAAAAGCAATAAACATGGATGCACACATGTCTCTGGTGAAATATGAGAGACTTTGTTGTTGTTGTTGTTGTTGAAACAGTGATTCATACAGCCCAGGCTGGCCCTAAACTTGGCTATGTAGCAAGGGATGTCTAACTTTCTGGTCCTCCTTTCTCCACATAGTATTACAGGCAAATGCCATGCTGGGTTTATGTAATACTAACATTGAACCCAGGGCATGCTAGTCAATCACTCTATTAACTGAGCTACATCTCCATATGTCCAGGAGTGCTGTGTATACCTGGGTCAGGTGGAAGTTCTAATTTTTGCTGTCTGAGATCCCATCACACCTGTTTCCACAGTGTCCACACAGGGTTACACTCCTACTAACAATGCATCAGGTTCTTCTTCCCCACATCCTTCCCAAGCATTTTGCTGCCATTTGTTTTCTTGATGGCAGCCACTGACTGGGACGAAATGAAATCCCAAAATAACTTTTATTTCCCTGCTGGTTAAGGATGGTGAGCATTTCTTAAAATATCAGTGGCCATTTGTATTTACTCTTTTGAAAACTGACTGTTCAATTCATTGGCTCATGAATTAGCAGTTTTGAGGTTTAGGGGTTGAATTTTTACAAATTTTATATATTCTAGATATTAAGTCCTTACCTGAAGTATAACTAGTAAAGACATCCTGAGGAATGTCTCCTCACTCTGTTGACTGACTCTTCTGTCATGCAGAAGTTGTTTAATTTCACATAACACCATTTGTTAATCCTTAAGGCTATTCCCTGTACTGTTGCTGGGGGTCCTAGTCAGTGTCCCTCAGGAAGAGTTGGACAAGTTGATTTTGTTCATGTTTCTTCTAGCTGTCTTCGACACTTTATAGTTATGAAAAATCCTAAGTTAATTCTATTGTACACCACTCTTCTGGAGACACATCAGCTTGACCTTTGGTAGTTTTAATTGCCAAAATTCTCTTTCCTACTCTATTAATTCTTATCTATGTATTAGGATTTTCTAATTTTTAGGCATAAGTTAGCATTAGTTCAACTAGTATTTCATTTTATACTAGTGTAAAACAAAGTAAAATAAGCTAGATGAAGTTTCCCTTCCTATCTGAATGTTCTGACCACTGGGAAAAAAGCAAACGCTCTGCTGAGAAGGAGAGGGACAGGTTCCCAATGTGCCACGAATAGGACAAGGCTCATCTGCACTACACTAACTTTGGAGCTTTGGATGGCGTCAACACTGTAATTACAGATGTCTTACTTGAATACCAAAGATGGCTGCAGTCAGCCTACTCAAATCCACCAGCAAAGGAGAGGGAGGGACTCAGTAACCCAAGGACAGAAAGGGTCAGAGGCCCACAGGTAGGAGCCTGCATTGTTCATCATCTCCCTAACCATTCTTTTGCCCCATGGAGCAAATGATCCAGCAAAACTCAGGAAAGCAAATGGCAGAAAGTGGGATGAGAAGCAGTATCCAACTTGGAGTACGACCCCAAGAGACAGAGAATACAGTGACAGAACAGAAGTGGGGGAAAGGTGTCTGAAGCCACCCTAGCCATAGCAGAAAATTAGTGACAGAATTTGATGAAACATTTGAGTCAGTGTCCTAATAGGCAGAACTAAACACTAAAGGTGGGCTCTCTTACACCAAAAGAAGCATTTACTGAAAGTTGCTCATTTGTGTTTATATTTCTTACCTTTGTTTTGCTTTTCTATTTTATAAATATGTATATTTAATATTTAAAAATATTTTCCTTATTATGTATACTTTTATATCTTCAGTATTTTTGACAGAGTTGTATCTTGTACAAAAAGGCTCTTTTTTCTGTTCTTGTTTTCTACAATTTAATACCTACTAATTTCTCTAGTGCCTTTCATTCTTCTAACCTATTTAGCCTGCTTCTCATTCTTACTCTCTCAGTTCTTACATCTTCACTTCACCACTTAAATATTATAGTTTGGAGCAGGGGGCAGGGGGATACCCAAAAACTATAAACTGTATTTTCTCCATCCAGAATTTTAGATCTGCCTCCAAGCATAAGCAAGGTTCACAGTAGCTTCTCCTGCAGCCAACACTGTGACTTCTGTGAAATGTTATTACTATAGTTGACTTCCCCTAAACATAAATCCAAGTGAAGACAACTCACCAGCAAGGCATACATAAAATAAAAGAAGCAAAATTAGGAGAGAAAACTATAAATTATACAACACATGCACTCTGGCAGATACATTAAATACAGCAAAAAAACTTTTTAAAAGAGGGGGTGGGGGAGAGAGAAAGAAAGACAACAGTCTACTATGGCACCAACACAGACTAACAAGTTCTAAATTCTGGAAATATAAGTGAGGATAGTTGAAATGTAAGAAAAAGATTTTAGACTCCTACTTTTATAGGAAGCCAATCACCAAATCAGGACTCATATAAACAGATAAAAATGTAATTCAAGATCTGGACAAGAACATATAACAACTGAAGACATAATCTAGAAAGTTGCTAAAGTGAATAAAAGATTCACTAACTTGGAAGAAAATTTTAAAGCATGGAGGAAACATTAAGCAAGGATACTGAGATGCTGACAAAGAACCCAACAGAATTGAAGTGATGAAAGAATCAACCAATCAGATAAAAAGCATAGCAGATGGTATTGTCAACACATGAGACCAAGCAGAAAGCCGGATCTCAGAAATGGAGACAATCCACAAGACAATAACACACAGACATATGAATAGAAAAAATAAATACGGCCAAAACTTCTAAGAAATCTCTATATTAGGAAGACTAGGATTCATAGGATAGAAGGACCTGAGATACAAATCAAATGGCATATCCATATAATTACAGCAAAATGTACCACACCTAGAGAAGAAACAATCAAATATACGAAACAATTAGAACCCCAAACAGACCTGACTAGAAAAGACTCTCTGCGATACAACAGAGCTCAGATATAAAAAATATAAAACAAAGACACTGTTAAAGGTCACAAAGGACAGTACCAACTAACACATAGAGTCAATATCAGAAGACGGAGCTCTGTCATATCAACTAACACATAGACTAACAATATCAAAGATCTAGCTCTGTCAGCAGCAGCTCTAAAAGCCAGCAAAGCATGGAATACAAGCCCTAAAAGTAATTGTCAACCAAGATGGCCATAACTAGAAAAGGTTTTATGGATTATATACAGACATCCTAATACAAGTACAAGTTAAGTCAATTCATGACAATTTACCAGAACTGCCAAAGAAATTTCTTTCAACGATGTAGCTCTGGCTGTCCTGGAATTCACTATGTAGATCAGGATGGTCTTAAACTCTCAAAGACCCACCTGCCTCTGCTTCCTCAGTTATAGGATTAAAGGTGTGTGCCACCTCACATGGCTCTAGAAACTTCTTAAAGGAATACCAAACATAGAAAAAATAAGAAAGTTCCGTACACAAGAACACAAGAAAGAGTGTATTTCATGAAAACAACAAATGAACACAAATCACAGGAAACTGGCAATGAGTCAATCATGACCAACAGAGCAAACACCTAGCTACCAGGAGAAGAGGAAAGGAGCTGCCAATAAACCAGACAACAGAACAGTGAATAGAACCTTAAGTAACAGCAAACCTTCTCATTTATAACCTCCAATATAAAAAGCCTTAAGGCACCAATTAAAAGGCAGACTAGAGCAATTGGATTAGAAAACAAGCCCCAGAGATTTGTTGTCTCTAAGAAATTCACTTGACTATGAGAGTCAAGAGTCAGAAATCACACTACCAAGAAAATGGAAGCCAGGGGGCTGGAGAGATGGCTCAGCGTTTAAGAGCACTGACTGCTCTTCCAAAGGTCCTAAGTTCAAATCTCAGCAACCACATGGTGGCTCACAACCATCTATAATGAGATCTGACACCCTCTTCTGGAATGTCTGATGACAGCTACAGATAATAAATAAATAAATCTTTTAAAAAAAAAAAAAGAAAGAAAGATAGATAGAAAAAAAGAAAATGGAAGCCATAGACAAGCTAGTATAGGAAATGTCAGATCTGATGAAAGACTTCAATCCATAACTAGTCAAAAGAGATAAAGAGTGTCATGACATACTAATAAATAGAAACAATCATAAGGAGAGTATAACTATTATAAATACTTATACCTCAAATATTGGAGACCCTGATTTCATAAACACTGAAAGACCACAAAGGTCATTACACAGTAAGAATGGGATACTTTAGGACTCAGGCCACAGCTAGATCCACCTTCTAAGATAAAATCAGCAAAGCAATACCAGAGCTGAATTACACCACAGGTAACTAGATTTAACAGAGCTACAGAACGTTCCACTCAGCTGACAGGGAATACATATTCTTCTCAGTGGTGCATGGAACCACACTGTGGGCTACAAAGCAACCTTTAACAAATACAGAACAACTGAAATAGTTCCCTGCATTCTTTCAGATCATGATAAAATAAAATTAGAGGTCAACAGCAAAACAAACCTCAGAAAACACATAAATACTTGAAGACTGAATAGAACGCTTTTCAAAGAACAGTACAGGTTGGGTGTGGTGATACATGCCTTTAGTCCCAGCACCTAGAGAAGGCAGAGATCTTTGTGCCTTCCAAAACAGCCAAGGCTACATAATAAAGCCAAATAAATAAATTAAATAGTAGAAATGAGAGGAAAAAATTAAATTTCTAGAATCAACTGAAAATGAGACAACCTAACAGAACCTCTGGGATACAGACAAAAACCTTCCTCAATGAAGGAATCACCCTCTTTTTTTGTTTTTTTTATCTCCTCCTTGGTAGCTTGGGGCCTGCCACCATCATGAATGACATAGTAACAGACCAGAAAGTTCCTAACCTCCAGCTTCAGGGGAAATAGGTGGTCACTGATATCCTTCACCCTGGGAAGGCAACTGTACCAAAGACAAAAAAAAAAAAAAAAAAGGGAAGTAGGCCAAAATGTACAAAACCACACTTGATATCATCTTTTTATCTGAATTCAGACACTACTTTGGTGTGGGCAAGACAACTGACTTTGGCATGATCTATGATTCTTTAGATTGTGTAAAGAGTGAGCCTAAACACTGTCTTGCAAGACGACATGGCCTTTGTAAGAAGAGAAAGAAAACAGTGAAAGAAAGATAAGAACAGAGCAGAGATCCAGGAGACTGCAAAGGCCAGTGTTAGTACTGGCGAAAGTGGGCGGAGACAGGATACAGCAAAAGGAGTAGATCCACTGTGATGAGTTCTGCAGTGACCTGTTCTGCTGTGACGCTGGGATTTCTGAGAGGACAAATAAACTAAAAGCTTGGATGTGAAAATAATCATCTTTTACAAATCTGACAGAGGCCTGGTGGTGGTGGTATATGCCTTTAATCTTAGGCCTTTAATCCCAGCACTCAGGAGGCAGAGACAGGTGGATCTCTGAGATTGAGGCCAGCCTGATCTATAGAGTGAGTTCCAGGACAGCCAGGGCTACACAGAGAAACCCTATCTGGGAAAAACAAAAACAAAAAGAAATCAGAAGGGGAGGTGTGAAGACTGTCAGTAGGTGAAGTGCATGAGATCCCTGGCACCGGCATCAGTGCTGGACAAGTGTAGTAGCCAGCCTCTTATCCCATGCTCTGAAGGTACACTGACCCTAAGAGTTTAAGCCTTAAAAATTTTAAAAGGCCTTTATGTTCCTCCTAGTTCTCATTCTTGGATCACTCACCTGAGGGAAGCCAAAGCTGATCTTCCAGGTAGACCTACCAACAGATTCAAGTGGTAAAGAACTGAGTTCTACTAACAGCTTGTATGAACCAAGGCTGCTGGCCAACAGCTATGGGACCCAAATCACAGCCCTCCACCCCGAGTCCAGCCTTCAGATGACTACACTTTCCTAACATTTTGGCTGCAACTCAAAGGTAACCGTTATCTAGCAAAGCCCCTACTGAGTTCTTCACATAGTAATTATCAAGTAACAAATAAGTCTTCAATCCACTAAATCTTGGGGAACTTGTTATGTGTAGCAAGATACAATAAAGAGATTTTATAGTTTTTGCTTTTGCATTTTATTACAGTAGTTTCTGTGTGTGGAATAAGCAGAAGTGTGAGCTCATTGTTTCCCATACCCATATCCATATGAAGTTTTCTTTCTCCTACTGAACTGAACTGGCCAATGGGATGGGAACCACATGTGCAAGTTTCTTCTAAACTCTGTTTATGATCTATGCTTATTCTTTGGCCAAGACCACACAATCTTATTACTATGGCATAAAGAAAATACTGGTATCAGGAAAGCAAAGTTTTCCAAATGCTGTCCTTTAAATGATTTTAGTTGTTAGTCCTTTACATTTCAAAAAACTTATAGAATTAGTTTGTCTATTTCTTCAAACAAAGCCTACTGAGAGGTGTTAATGAAACTCTCACTACTTCTACAGAACACTAGAGAGCTCATTTGAATGATGCTGACTTTTCTAATCCATCACTAGCTTACCCTTTATACATTATTTTTAAAACTTACTAGCAATGTTTTATACTTTTTAGTGTTGAGGAATACTTTTAGACTTACTTATAGATATTTGGTACTTCAATGACAATTTAAATTTTAATTAGCTTACAAATTTTTCATTGCTATTATATATATGTATGTGTACATATGTGTATAGTTTTGCTATATAGAATGCTAAATTCACTTATAAAATTGACTTTTATAGGTTCTATGAGATTTCTGATGTGTATAATGATGTCATTTACAAATTAAAGAATTATAGTTTTTAAATGTTTGTTTGTATATTTCTCTCTTGAACTCTCTTTGTTTTCATTTAGTTTACTTGGTTTTTGTACGTAGCCCTGGCTGGCCTACAGCTTGACATGTAGACCATGCTGAACTTAAACTCGAAAGAGATTCGCATGTCTATGCCTCACAAGTGCTGAGATTATAGGCATGTATCAGAGCACCTGGATTTTCTTGACAGTATTTGTCTAGGGTGATAAAGATGATTCTTGATTTACAATAGGGCTATATCTTGATGAACTCTAAATTGAACAGACAGTAAGTCAAAAATACATCTAAAATGTAGGTTTGATGGCTCACATCTATAATGCCAGCAATTAAGGGCCTGAGGCAGAAGGCCTTCAACAAGTTCAAAAGCAGTCTGTGCTGCATAGTAAGTTCTAGGTCACCCTAGGAAAGATACAGTGTAAGACCCTGTTTCAAAACAAATGAAAATTTGGGCCAGTAGGATGGCTCAATAAGTACGGCATTTGTCACCAAGTGTAATAACTCGAGTTTGATCCCCAGGAACACATGGTAAAAGGAGAGAATTAGCATATGAAAGTTATCCTCTGATCTCTTCACACATATAAATAAATAAAATGAAAAATAAAATAATAAACCACCTAATACTGGAACAAATCTAGTCAACACCCTATCAACACCTTAATTTCAGACTTCTTCAGTCATCCCAGTTAATAGTATTTTGTTAATATAGCTTGGGCAAACTCATACACTTATTATTTCTTCAGGGCTTTGGAAGATAGAGAACTATAGACTAAAGGCTTTCAGATTTCTTGACATTCAAATTCAATTGTTATTAAGAAAGGAAAATTGTACAAAAGGAAATTTTTCTAAGTAGAAGAATTATTATGTGCTTGGAAAATTAATTTCAGGTTTTTTAGTACCTATGAAACAGCTAACAATCACAGCTGAAAAGTTGCCTGTCAACTGTCTAAATAGGGAAGATGAAACTTAAACAACATACTTACAAATCCTAACACTGACTTGGGTTTGTGGAACTAATTAAAATAAAAATAAAGCTGGAGTCGGGCAGTGGTGGTACACACCTTTAATCCTAGCACTCAGGAGGCAGAGACAGGCGCGGATTTCTGAGTTGGAGGCCAGCCTGGTCTATAGAGTGAATTCCAGGACACCCAGGGCTATACAGAGAAACCTTGTCTTGAAAAAGACCAAAAAAAAAAAAAAAAAAAAAAGTTGTAGGACAGATATGGCTATATAGAGAGAAACTCTATCTCAGATAGATAGATAGATAGATAGATAGATAGATAGATAGATAGATAGATAGATAGACAGACAGACAGACAGACAGACAAAAGCTGGGCAAGATGGTGCAAATAATAACAGTCATAGTTGCTTGAAAGCCTGCATGATTCCAGGAGTTCACAGCCAATCTGAGCACATAGGGTGACCTCATCTTAAAGTAATAAGTGTTCCTAGAGAAAAAAATAAAAGCTAACTTTATCAATTCACTTTACTGGCAATACAAGGAATAAAAGAACTTGTCAACATCATGTGGAAGTAAACTCAGAAGACAATTCTACAAGACAAGTGGCTTAGTTTCTTTAATAAAGAAGTGGCATGAGGAACTGTATTAAAGGGTTAAAGCATTAGGAAGGTTGAGAAGCACTGAGTTAGAAGGTAAAATAAAGTGTTTTCCACTGAGCCTGACAACCTGAGTTTGATCCTTGGAACCCACATGTTGAAACCAGAGAACAGGCTTTTATATGTTACCTTCTGATCTAACTAATCTCTCTCTCCCTCTCTCTCTCTCCTTCCCTCCCTCCTTCCCTCCGTCTCTCTCTCTCACACATAAAAAGTAATAAAATATAAATAAGTAAATAAATTTTAAAAATTTTAAGTTAGCCTATAACAAAAATATGGGAAGACTATTTCAAATAAAAGATATCTAAGAGATGAACCAAATATCATATTTGGGTTGTATGTGAATCTGTGAAAAGTGAATCTGAAAAGGCAGTTTTGAGAATCAAGGGGAAAACTGAATTCAGATAACATTAAGAAATAAAGTAGCATTACATATAAAAATGTATTCCACATACTAGTTTACTGAACAACCTAGCTTAGCAACACTGTGTACTGTGGATACAGCTGTTTATTCTCATAATTACATGGCTGACTGGGAGCTGCTACTGCCCAGCATCACTGAAGAGTACCCTATCACAGACTGCTAGCTCAGGGAAAGATTAAAATCAAGTGCAATTTCAATTGAATGCTTATCATCTTTACACCATCATAAAAGCAAATTTCTAGTTTGAATTATAATAAGTCAAAGACCTACATATGACACACACACACACATCCACAAACTTAAAACATGCTTGTAACTACTTCTGCTTTTTATAATCAATTATTTTTAGTAATTAAAAAATGAGCAATCCATCTTCCTTCCTCCTCCCTGTTCCCCTCTTTAGATTTTAGAGACTTCTCGGTGTAGCTGTTCTGGAACTTGTAGATCAAGCTGTCCTGGAACTCGGGGTCTCACTTGCTTCTGCCTCCCAAGTGCTGGGATCAAAGGCCTGCACCACTACCACCCAGCTACCCTAGTTTCCATTTCTTAACCTATTCAGTACACTCAACTCCTCCTCTAATATTCTGCTTCTGCTTAAGAACCAAACAACATGTCAATATCTTTAGATACAGAGAACACCATTTCTCTCACCTTATTCCTCTACACGGCTCTGGTACATGAACCAGCCAGCTATACAATGACACTTTACCTTACAAGCAATATTTATATTAATCATAAAGTTAGGTAACTTCTCTCATTAACTCTGCCTCTTAATGTTTTTCATGAGGTTGTAATGGAGACTGATAGTCAACTTCTGAACTTACTATGGCCAGTGAAAACTGTTTAGAGCTCTTGAGCCAAGTTAATGGACTCCTCTACCATGTACAACTTTCAGCAGACAGTAGTAGAAAAAACCATCAGCCTCATGACTGGCAATGAGGCAGCCTGCCAAGGATTCTAATGAATCAATCTTTTCACCTGTTTTCTTTTTGCTTGTTTGGGTTTGTTTTTGTTTTTGTTTTATTTTGGGTTGTGTTGTTGTTGCTGTTTTTTTTTTTTAAGACAGAGTCTTACTACAAAGCTCTGGCTGTCCTAAAACTCATAAATATACAAAACAGATAATATTTTTAATAGATCAGACCTGCTGACAATTGCATCATTGTTAGTCAAAAAAAATAAAACTTTTTTACTAATAATATGATCGTAGGTTTTAGTTTTATTTCAATATTTTGAAAAGATTACACCACCATCTTGTGGCTCATATACTTTGTAATTTTAGTGTCTTGATCAAGATGGCTATTATATACAGTGATGGGTAGCTTATATACAGAAACTTATTTCCCACAATTACAAAGGCCAGTAATTTATATAATAAAATAGATATATAAATAAAATATGTATAACTATTCCTATTAAAATAATACAGAAGCCGGGCGGTGGTGGCGCACGCCTATAATCCCAGCACTTGGGAGGCAGAGGCAGGCGGATTTCTGAGTTCGAGGCCAGCCTGGTCTACAGAGTGAGTTCCAGGACAGCCAGGGCTACACAGAGAAACCCTGTCTCGAAAAACCAAAAAAAAAAAAAAAAAATACAGAAACATGGGTACAGGGCAGAGGAGGACTCTGTGCCATCTTTACAATTTTTCAATAAACTTCAAACTATTACAAAACTAAAGCTTACTAAAAATAGAAAGAAAACCAAAAGCAAATGAAATGCCAGCGCTGTTTTAAGCACAGATGCCAGGCTTTTGGTTTTCAGGAGAGTTCAGCAAGGTGCTCTCTTCCTACCCTACTTTTCCTCGCCATTCTTCCTTTCAGAACAGGCTTCTGACGAAGTGAAGGACTGAAGCGAATGAGAGGACTTTCTCTAATCTTCTGCCTGTCCATAATCCTTACCTGTGTAGTGCCAGAGTATGGAGTAGAGGGCTTCAGCCTTCCAGAACTGAAAGCCTAGAATGTCTCTGGTCTCCTTCAGTGTCCCTACCTTTTGAGGGTGGCTATCCTACCCTCTGGAAAGGTTCAGTTGCCTCTAATAGGATCTATGATGACTAACTAGTCTTATGTCGGCTTGACACACAAACTAGTTATCTAAAAGGAGGGAACCTCAATTAAAATGATGTCTCCATAAGATCCAGCTGTAAGGCATTTTCTTAATTAGTGATTGATGAGGGAGGGCCCAGCCAATTGTGGGTGGTTCCATCACTAGGCAGGTGATCCTGGGTTCTATAAGAAAGCAAGCTGAGCAAGCCAGTAAGCACCATCCCTCTATGGCCTCTGCTATAAGCTTGAGCCTCCAAGTTCCTGCCGTGTTTGAGTTCCTATCCTAATTTCCTTTAATGATGAATATTGATATGGAAGTATAAGCCAAATAAATCCTTTTCTCTCCAACTTGCTTTTTAGTTATGGTGTTTGGTCGCAGCAATAGAAGCCCTAAGACAGATCTTTGCCAACTATGGTGTAAAAGTAGTGATGTCTAAAAACCCTAACCTTTTACATCACCCAACATATAGTTCACTTAGGGGGTCTACATGTCCACTATCCTGTTTTGAAATTTATTGATTTATTTATATTTAAGACATAATCTCTAACCCAGGCTGACCTCCAACTCCTTAGATAGCCAAGGATGATGAACTTCTGATCCTCCTACCTTCATGCAACAGGTTGGGTCCTGGGACTGTAGCCATGTAACACAGTACTTGGTAATGAGGTACTAGAGATCAAACCCAAAGCTTTGAGTGTGTCAGGCAAGCATTCTATCAACTTGGCTACATTCCCTGTGATGGGATTTTATTCTTATTTAGCATCTAATAATTTTCAGGGAAAGAATAGCAATATTACTGTAGCTTATAATTCTAATCTCAGGAGACTGAAAAAGAAGTGCCACCCTGGACTACAGATTAAGTTCCAGAGTTCCAAGTCAGCTTGGGCTATACAGTGGACATTATAACTTTGTCCATCTAAAAAGGCAGCAGAATGCTTCCTCAGAGAGTATCCTTTAGAGAGAACTCCATCTAAAGTGTAACTAGACTCCAGGTGCCCCTCCCCTCGTATCACATGACTTCCTTCTTCTTCTACAGCCCTCCTCTTCATCTGAGACTCTGGTCTTTACCTGTTTCTTCCACCACAGGTTAGGTCCCATGGGACAGGAATTTTATTTTTCTCATCAGTCACTATATCCTCAGATTTGGCAAAATGGTTTTAAGCAAATATTATTACTTACAGATTGCTTTGATTTGTTTTAGAGGCAATTATATAAAAGAAGAAATTTTTTTATGGGAGACCAGGAGTTTAGAAAACTAAAAACAAAAGAAAATTTGTACAATGTTTGTCACTTTCTCTAAGCAGCATATTATCACGTCTACTTTCACTACTTCTTCATGTCTTGCTCTCATCTCCCATTCTGAGCAGAAACTGTACATATTCTTCATAATGATAAAATTAGTAACTGCTCTCAGTGAAAATGAAGGATATTACTCATAATTAGCATTCATCATTTTTAAAATGATCCTAGTGGTTTCTAGGAACAAAACAAAATGCTGTTAACAATCATGTGGCAGAAATTGATATTTTTGATATTTAGCTTTAATAAAGAGTACTGCAGAAGAAACTAAGAAACTAAATAAAATTAAGAATTGCAATTTTAAGAAAAAGATACAATAATACCTTAAGATTTGAAAGATATAATCTTAAAATATTTCTCTCTAATTAATAAGAAGCCAAAATACAAGTTAATTATACTTTTAAAAGAAACATAACAACTTAGGCACAGAGACTTAAACCTGTAATTCCAGCAAGCAGAAGCTATGGCAGAAGATCAGTTCAAGGCCACTTTAAGTGATTTACTAAGTCAGAGGCCTAGGTTAGCTACATAGAGAGTTCAGGACTAGCCTAAGCTACATACAGCAAGACCATGTCTTTAAAACATGTCTAAAAAACAAAATGAAAAACAGATAATGTAAACAATTGATATAAAGTTTCTTGGGTTGAGTGAAAAAGTGATATGAGGTTGAAAATTACCCTGACTGTTACTTGACTCATTAAACTACACAGCTTTGAAGATAAAAAAGGTGGAATGTAGTACCCAAGTCTTTCTCAGAGTCATAAAGACATAAAACCCAACTGGGGAACTAAACCTGACCTCTGGAAACCATATCTAACAAAACTTCCCTGCAAGATATAAAATAATAAAACACCTGAGTCTGAAGGAGAAAGGAAAAAAAGAGGAAACAGTATTTTCATGTTGTCAAAACTCTTGTTAAGAAAATGCCACCAAGAGCAGAAACCTTGGGCTTCTTGGGTTTTAGTCCCTTGACCCCTCCAGTCTGTAAAGTGGGTATAATAATAGCATCCCTTTTGTGAAATGTTTACAAAGCATGAATAAGATAACGGGGGCTAGACCAATGCCTCTTGCACTTCCAGCACATGGTGACCCACGACAGTCAGTGACTCCAGTTCCAAGGGATCCACTACCCACTTCTGGCCCCTACAGGTATTGAACATATATGGTATACTTCCTACCTGCAGACAAAACACTCATGCACATAAAATAAAAACAAATATTTTAAAGAAAATCTAGGGATCATTTTTAAAAGCTAATGTACCTATACACTTACTACAATGTTGAATATAAATATCATTAATAAAGTTAGTAACTTATTGTGTTTTTAAACAACTACCATTGTTTCCATATCAAAATGTTCAATCATCGTAGTAACATTTATCTAGTATATTCAAAGATTCAAAGCCCTGTTCATGTATCCCTCCCTTTTAAAAAGCATCACGCTAGGAGGTGGTGGAGCATGTCTTTAATCCTAGCACTCAGGAGGCAGAGGCAAGCAGATCTCTGAGTTAGGGACAGTCTGGTCTACAGAGTAAGCTCCAGGACAGCCAGAGCTACACAGAGAAACCCTGCCTTGAAAAAGGAAAGAATGATGGATTTAAAATTTTTATGAAGTATCAAATGCAAGGCATGGTGGCACATGCCTTGTAACACCAACACTTACGAGGCAGGGGGATTAGAAATGCAAGGGTATCCTTGGCTATATGCCAAATTTGAGGCCAGGCTGGGCTACATGACACGCTGCCCCAAAAAAAGCAAAGAACAAAAAATAGTTAACAACAAAAGAGAAGAGTGACTGTCTAAGTTTCATATCTAAGATTAAAAAAAAAAAACTTACTAAAAGTTATTTATAAAGACACCTACCATACTTCAGAATGGTGTGTCTAAAGAACACTCATGTTTTATACTTTCAGTTGCCATAATCAATCATTCACTCTCACTGAAGTTAGTTATTGAAAGGGAAAACTTTGTACCAACTATACATTAACTCAGTAATGCTGAAGCAAGCAAGCACTGTTCCATTCTAAACTCTCCAACTTATATAGAGATTGTATTCTCCAAGGAGACTTACAGTTCACTACAAAACTTGAGAAATATTTTTTGAAATAATGAAATAAAGCTAAAGCTGTGACAATAAACAAAGACCAAATAAGTCTATAAAGTACCTACTAAGAACCACTGGAAATTAAAGGAATAAACATAACCATTTAGATAACTTTCAACCATATGTTTTGTGTTCTCCACAGACAGAAGAAAAAAAGATCACAAATTGTATCATAATTGTCTTATTTATCTTTGGGTTGTTTTAAACACAATGTTCTACATAGTACTTGTCCTCTATGTGGAGCTTAAAATGGTTGTATCATGAATAATGGATGAGAATTCAGAGCTACTAGAACCAAGCTGTTTCTAGGAGAAATGCATGACCATTTCCATGTGAATGAACATCTTCCTAGATCTCAGTAGCAAGACCAGGGCTGGAACACTTTCAGAGTATATCTAGTCCCCTCAGGAATCAAGTTTTAACATCAGATCACTTGCTATATCTAAGTATGCATAAATCATTCTGTTGAGATTTCATAAAAAAAAAACTTAACCTCCAAATTTTCCCTGATTTCTTTTCCTTTATCAATATGCTGAATTAAAAATAGCAATGACTAATATTTTACTTGAGTCAATTCCTTATCTACATTTATGCACAATTCCAATTAGTAGAGAAGATTACCACTTGCAAACTATACTACAGCCAAAAGTGATGCCTCTGCCCTATAAAAGCTGGCAAGAAGACTTGGTATGTAAAGGGGCTTGCTGGTAAGTCTGGTGATCTGCATTCAATCCCCAAAACTCACATGGTAGAGAGAATCAGTTCTCAAAGTTGTCCTGATTCCCACACATGAACTTTCTCACACACACAATAAAAAAAAAAGTTTTTAAAAACACTTTTTTAAAACTTTTATTGCATTATGATGAGCAAAGTTACATGATTTCAATTTATCTGAATTTGTTAACATTTAAAACCATATTTTAAGTAAATACAATTAAATCACATTCTTGTTTCCCTTTTGTATCCCAACTCCTCTCATAGACTCCCCCTTCAATACCTACAATATCTTTTTTTGTCATATTCCTTAAAATTTATAAAATATTATAACAATGAAAGTAAGTATTTATAAAAGTTGTTTGATATAAACAACAATCAATGTAACATTCTCATATAGATGCTCATCTACAACAAAGGTGAAAATACATTTTTCTTAATATGTTTTAAATAACTCCAAACATATTAACTGTATATTTCAAAATAATACATCACTACTAGTATTTTCTTAAATGAACATAAACATATAAAGTCTTTTTGTTTGTTTGTTTTGTATTTAGTAGAGTTTAAAATCTTGGCTCTTACTGTGGTACAAGCCCAAGAACAATTTTTAGACATTGGATTTCATTGTAATAAGGCTGTACTTCAATGACCCTCACATCACCAAAGGATTTTACCTCCATTGTAACAAAGCTGAGGATTGACAGTTCTGCTGTGCCAAGGAATGAATTGTAGGCACGATTTTTGGATACAGACTTCCTGCTATGGTCAAAGCTATTTGACTTGAGTGAGTAACTTTATTCTCAGTCCACAGAGAACAGGTTACATTCATTTAAGAAATAGTGTGTGCATTAAGATGGTCTATCCATAAAGTCATTCACCAACTGTTTCAATGAACAACAGTTCTGCTTGGAGGATGGCACAGACAATTAGGTAAGGGTAAGAATTTGGTTCATTAGCTGTGATAATTTGGAAAAGCATTCATCTCAGAGAAAGAGTAACTTATAAAGTCCTCTTCTTCAAGCTTGATACAAGAGTTACAAACGTCAAGCAAAGCATTCAGTCTCACTATTTGTTGTTCTCTTACAAGCCACCTCCCTAGTTAACTGTCTATGTTTCTTTTGGGTATATAAATACTTTTGAAATATATAAGCTGTTCTGAAAACCATAGTATAGTGTAAAAACATGGAATAAATAATACGACTAATAGAGAGGCTGAGATAGGAGAAGCAAGATTTCAAGACCCTTATGTTGTACATAGCCAGACACTGTCAAAAACAAACAAGCTGACAGTGTATATAGATTGTACAATATTGGACCTATTTCTCCAATTACCAAATTAGAGAGACCATTGGATGACAATCAACAAATTTCTAATTCCTCATATTTTTGGATTACAATCAATTAGGATATGTTCGTAATATTAATTTTCATATTAAGATATTAAGAAAAAGTAATTGTCACTTCCTGTTGTTTTTGTTGTAA
>NW_022196915.1:20977735-20996371 GCF_008632895.1 Mastomys coucha
TACCTGTGTTCTCTTGTATTTCTTTGAGAGTGCTATTTATGTCTTTCTTAAAGTCCTGTATCATCACCATGAAAAGTCATTTTATATCTGAATCTTGCTTTTCCGGTGTAATGGTATGTCCAGTACTTGCTATGGTGGGAGAATTGGGTTCTGATGATGGCAAGTAACCTTGGTTTGTGTTGTTTCTTTTCTTATGCTTGTGCATGCATGCGCGCGCGCACACACACACACACACACACACAGAGACACACACACACACACACTGCCGCCCTCTGCCCTTCTAAATCTGACTGGAGCCTGTCCTTCCTGTGATTCTGGTTGTGTCAGAACTCCTCAGAGTCAAGCTGTCTCTGGGATCCTGTGATTCTGGGATCCGGTGATCCTGGGCTTGTTAGAGCACCTGGAATTGGAGCTTCCTCTAGGTGTTGTGGGACTGGCTGCAGAGCTTGTGTCCAAGGTCTGCTTAGGACACCAGCCCAGAGAGACAGGAAGGAACCAGAGCCACTGGGCTGGCAGAGTTCCTGTGTTTTTAAAAACATTTTTAAAGGCCGGGAGGTGGAGGCATATCCCATAATCCCAGAAGCAGAAACAGATGGTTCTGAGTCTACAGAGTGAGTTCTAGGACAGACAGCTACACAGAGAAACCCTGTCTAAGCAGACAGCCGTATATGACATAAAGTCATTCAATGACAACAAAAACCATGTTAGAGATAAAAATAACTCCAAAAATTACTAAAAATTACTATTTAACTTAGTCTGTAATATGCTTGCTAACTGGCCTAGTGTCCATTTGTAGCTCAGGGTGGCAGTTAGGTCATGGTAATGCTCTTACCCAGCCTCCCAAACTCGAAATTACAAACATGTACTATCATACTCAACTTCCATAAGTATTATTTGTATTGATTAGTCTTTCTACTTTAAAATTCTATACTTTTATTGAAACTTCTTTATTTTTTTTATGATTTGCTTTATATAAATTCATATTCTACATAAGCATTTGTTAACATGAAAATAAGACTGAATGGCCAAAACTGATAAATGGACTTCACATCAAAATGCCAGAAAGCTCAGCATGAATTCAAGGCCAGCCTTGGCTAAAAAACAACCCCTATGCTGACGTTACAAGCATATTCAACACAGCTATGCATAACTTTATACATGGGTGCTGGGATCCAAACTCAGGATCCAAACTCATGCTTACAAAGCATTCTTACCCATTAATCCAAATAGTTTACAGATAGCTTAAATAATTTGCCTACAGCCATGACACCAACATTGCAAATGGAAGTTTCAAACCAGTATCTGTCAGACATAAAACCATTTTTGCTAAAACACTTTGAGTGGACCAAAATAAATTACTTATTAATTTTAAATAAAATTTAATTTTCATTCTAATTGTTAAACATTTATATTCTACCCTGAATATATAGCTTCTAAATGTTAAGGAGATGAATAGAAAATGAGATTGAAAAGAACATTCCTGATGAATGTAACATGTAAGTATTGTATACTTCCTATGTGTGTCTATTCTCTACTGATTACATGGCTACACAGTAATTATTGGAACGAAGTAGGTAATTTGGTAGTCCCTTTCTTATGTATAAGGAAACTTAAAAGCAGAAGCCTATCAAGCTGTCAGGATCATAGACATTACAAGGTTACAGGGGCAGAGTTAGAATCAGAAATAAGATGTAGTGATACTCTTGCCTGAGCTTCCTTGAGAGCTGGGAATTTTTTTTTTTTTTTTACAACTTAAGCGTCCTGTAGATTTTTATTACTATCCCTTTGTTTTAAACAATGTCCATGCTCAGGTTACATTAGCAAAGTACTACCTATAAATAAACAAAGAGCAAACAAGAACCCACCGTGCATAATCTTAGATGCATGACTTTGAACATAATTTAGGAAAGATACTTCACATGTTCTAGAGGAACATAGTAAGCCATAGTATTCTACAAAGCTTCTGAAGACAAATGGCAAACAGTGAAATTTCAAAAAGACCAGCAGCAGTCAGCAGCAGAGCTAGTTGAGCATCACTAATAGGTGAGCTAGTAAGTAGGTCTGCTTTTATGTCAGCTAGAAAACTGGAAGGAAACTGGCTTCAACTCCCATAAAACCTGAAGTTACCACGACAACATCACTTTGAGAAGTATAGCTGATGCCAGCATAAAACTGAGGAAGTTCTCATCTAAAACTACTAGCACTGTCCAACTGTTTCATGATTCATTCATGTAATAAAATGAAGAGCATTTCCTGAGGGCAAGGGGGAGGATAATAAGGACTGAGAACCATTAATAGATTTCCTAAATTAAATCTTTTTTATTTTTCATTAAAAACATTTCTCTCTTTGAGACAGAGACTCTCTGTTTACATAATCTTGCTAGTATGTAAAACTAGGCTAGCCTTGAATTTACAGAGGCCTTTCTCCTGAATACTGGTATTAAAGGCTTGTGCTAACATAACTGGCCCTAGAAAATTGTTAAAATAATCCCTGGATTCCAGCAGCATCTCTGCTGCTTCTTTTTTCGTTGTTTTTGGTTTTATCTTTGTTTTTGTTTTTCAAGACAGGATCTCTCTGTATAGCCCTGGCTGTCCTCAAACTCAGAAATCCGCCTGCCTCTGTCTCCCAAGTGCTGGGATTAAAGGCATGTGCCACCACTGCCCAGCCTCTCTGCTGCTTCTTATTCAACCTTTTCTCTTACTTATTTTTGGAGAGGGATGGGAGGAGCAGGTACAAGAATAGGACAATATTGAGGAGGCAGCTCCCCACTTTCATCATGTGGCTCCCATTGAGCAAAGCCAGGATGTTATGGTGGTAAGTAAGCACCTTTACCCACTGAGCCATCTTTCTGATCTGTTTTAATTACATTTTGTGTATGTGCACATAGGTGTGTATGTCTCCTAGAGTACACATGTGGACAAGAGAGGACTACTTTGGGAGTCATGTCTCCCTCCACCATGTAGGTCCCAGGGATCAAACCTGGTCTCCAGGCTTAGCTGCAGAGTCCTTACTTGCTAAGCCATCCTGCTGGCCTCATACTTGATTCATATAGCTACTTTTCAAGATATTATTTTTAGACAAAGAAGTAAGTTTTTTCTTTTTTTATTAGGTGTTTTCTTTATTTACATGTCATATATCTCCTTTCCCAGTTTTCCCTCCAAAAAAAAAGAAATAAAATAAAATAAAAATAAAAAAACAAAAACAACAGAAAAAAAAAAAAAAAAGCCCTGTTCCCTCCCCTTCCCCCTGCTCACCAACCCACCCTCTCCCTCTTCCTGGCCCTGGCATTCCCCTACACCGGGGCATAGAACCTTTACAGGGCCAAGAGCCTTTCCTCCCATTGATGACCAACTTGGCCATCCTCTGCTACATATGCTGCTGGAGCCATTAGTCCCACCGTATGTACTTTTGGTTAATGGTTTAGTTCTGGGAGCTCTGACGGTACTAGTTAGTTCATATTGCTGCTCGTCTTAAGTTGTTGGGGTTTTTTTTGTTTTGTTTGTTTGTTTGTTTGTTTGAGACAGGGTTTCCCTGTATAGTCCTGGCTGTCCTGGAACTCACTCTGTTGACTAGGCTGGCCTTGAACTCAGAAATCTGCCTGCCTCTGCCTCCCAAGTACTGGGTCTAAAGGTGTGCGCCATCACCACCCAGTCAAGAAGTAAGTTTTGAGAATGAAGTGACTCTTCTAAGATTATAGAGCTAATAAAAAAAGCTTCAAACTCAGATGCAAATTGCTAAATGGGTACTATTTTCTTAACCTGCTATAAAATTAAAGAAAAATAACAAAGAAGATGAACTGGATCATCTCAAGGATCCCTAAACATGAAGAGTTTATGGTTGATTTAATCTTAGAACAGAGAGGGTAAAGTGAAACACCAATTTGGATTAAAAATTCTTTTAGGGACTAGAAAGATGGATCAGTAGATACAGCACTTACTAATCTTGTACAGGACCCAGGTTTGCTTCCCAGCACCCACATAGTGTAACTCCAGTTCACAATAGTACACATATATACACGCAGGCAAACAAGTACTCATACACATAAAATAAAAATAAAGAAATCTTTGTATTTTAGTATTAAAAAATTTTTGAAAAGTGCTAATGTGATCCATACCCGTGTCAAAACATCTGAAAAGTTATGGTAAAAATGTAAGTTTGAGGCTAGCCTAGCCTACATAGCAAGATCTTGTCTCAAAAAAAAAAAAAAAAAAAAAAAAAAAAAAAAAAAAAAAACAAAACAAAAAAACAAAAACAAAAACAAAAACAAAAAGCAGGCACTAAGGATGTAGCAGAGATTGCTTGTGTAGCTCCACAGGTCTCTGAACTCAGTCCCCAAGACCACATAAAGTGGTCATGGCAGTTGGCCAGCAACTAAATACTGAGTAAAAGCAGGAAGATGAGACCCTTAAGGTCACTCCACCATTCAGAGAGAATTCCAGGGCTGTCTGGAATACACCCAGTCTCAAAAACAAAGACCCAACACAACTTAAGAGGAAAGTCATTGTGAATAAGAATACAAAATAGGTATACAAAATAGAAAAAGTAACAAGTAAATACAGTATTAACAATACAAATAGAAAACCTAGTGAGAAAAACCAATTCTAAAGTCTAATGATACAATGTATGAAGATGCCATGATGAAACTCATTACTTTGGATGCTAACTTAAAAACCAAGTTCTTACCTGGGAAAGGAGATATTGTAAATAAGAAAACATCTAATAATAATAAAAAAAAAGTTCTAGCCTGCCGGTGGTGGTGCATGCCTTTAAACCCAGCACTTGGAAGGCAGAGGCAGGCAGATTTCTGAGTTCGAGGCCAGCCTGGTCTACAGAGTGAGTTCCAGGACAGCCAGGACTACACTGAGAAACCCTGTTTGGAAAAACAAACAAACAAATAAACAAAAAAAAAACAAGTTCTACCCCAAAACATTGTTATTTAAAAGACTGCAATCACTACTGTAGATTGACTCCAGCAGCATTCCTGGGACCCATTCAGGGATGACTGACTTTTAAATAAGTTTTGAAAAATAATGATGTCTATATCCAAACAAGTTTCAGAAACAAAAGATTTAATATTAAATCTGTTCGCTCACTGTGAACAGGAAACTGGTCTTGAGAAGCCTCTGGAACTGATCATCCAGTTACCCTGGGTTTCAGTTCCAGTTCCCCTTAACCTTGTGAGTATAAGAACTAGGTTGCTGTAGAATTAGGAAGAACAAACTTGTAGGCCTAAGGACAGACTCTTTAAAAAAAGGACTTGATAAGATTACTTGTAATACTATTTCCCAGCACCTTTATCAACCTGGAAGAAAACTGATATTCATTGTGAACTGCTAATGGGGTTGAAGGTAGGTGCTGGAATATGTATACCGTTTCCCAAACTGATTTGATAATGGAATCTTTCTCATAGGACACCCCTCAAGAAAACTAGTTAATATGTTTTAAAATAAATAAGTAAACAAGCACTTAGAAGGCTAACAGCAGAGCTAGGGACTACAGGCACCCCTGGGTGCTATTATGCAGCAATTTACTTCAAACTGAAACACCCACTGGAAAGAGTTCTTAAAAATCATGAGGTAAGCCTGGAGTGAGTTCCAGGGCTATACAGGGAAACCCTGTCTCAAAAAAAAAAAAAAAAAAAAAAAATTAGGAAGTAGTGGTAATGCCTTTAATCCCAGCATTTGGGAGTAGAAACAAGAACACAAAGCAAACAAAACAAAAAACTCAAAACCCTGTGAGTTTGAGGCCCATCTGGTCTATATAGCTAGTTCCAGGTCAGCCAGAGCTACCTAATGAAACCCTGTCTCAAGATTTAAAAAAATATATCAGGAAACTTCTAAGATTCAGGATCAGGAAGTAGACAATTCATACTCTGAGGAAAGATCTAAAATGTACAATACTCATAAGATTCCTCTTCAAAATAACACAACAGCTATTGCTGGGGAGAAAAGTCTGGCCTGTCAAGCTCCCTGCCACGTCTTCCTGGGAGCTCCAGGGATGTTCCTCTCATGAGTCACCCCCTATGCTGGGTGAGGGTCCTTCAGTGATGCAGCTAGCTGCCTGTGAGTCATCTGCAGTCCTGTAAGTATTTCCAGTAAACTCCAGTTCATCAAGCTGAACACTGGTGATATTATTTCTTCCTATGTTGTTGATGTACTATCCAGATAAGTGGACATTTATTCATTTCTCCCCAGGAAAAGTTCTAGAACAGTAGAGTGAGACTGTCTCTCTTTAAAAAAGAAGAAAAGCACAACAACAAAAAGAACTCTAAAAAAAAAAAATACAAAATGGCATCACTAAGATATCTAAAAAGAAAAATATTTCAACATTCTTGGGTGAGAGAGAAAAAATATAATCAGAATGTATTATATTTAAGTGAGTTCCAGGACAGCCAGGGCTATACAGAGAAACCCTGTCTCAAAAAAAAAAAAAAAAAATTCTAAATATAATAAAAGTGTAGGAAACCCTAAAGTACTGAGGGAATAAAGTGCCGACATGAGATGGGTAAAGTCTGTTATACTAAAACTCTAAAACTGTAAATATTGTGCTCTAATCAAAAACAATCTTTTTTTTTTTGGTTTTTAGAGACAGGGTTTTTCTGTGTAGTCCTGGCTGTCCTGGTACTCACTCTATAGACCAGGCTGGCCTCAAACTCAGAAATCCACCTGCCTCTGCCTCCCAAATGCTAGGATTAAAGGCATGCGCCACCACCGCTCGGCTCAAAAACAATCTTTATCCCCTCAAGTTTTCTTCATTTCTTATCTGCTAGTAGCTGTCCTAGAACCTGGCTGTCCTAGAACTCACTCTGTAGACCATGTTAGCCTCAAACTCAGAGATCTGCCTGCCTCTGCCTCCTAAGCTCTGGGATTAAAAATGAGTGCCACCACTGCCTGACTGATCTAAACTTTTAACAGATGGCAAAACCATTATGAGGCAAATGAGACCAATAGTTACAAAGACAAAAAATGTGAGATGTGAATTCTTTCCAATATCATCTATTATTTTGATAGAGGCAGAGATGGTTAAACATGTTATGAAGTCATATTTCCTGCTAGCAGAATTATTCCTGGTTTGTACAGCAGAATCAACCATACATGTTCGTATCTCCTAATACCCTAAAAAAAGACACTATGTTTCTTGTTTTAAGTAATTCATGACCTCATGAACTGAAGCATACTTTAATATACTACAAGTTAGTGTAGTAAGGGATCTTAAGAGAATCACAACCTTGAGACTGTTTAGCAACTTTAGGAACTATTAAAAAAGAATTCTTAACTATACTGTTACATTGCTAAATGGACATGATATATGTGCCATATCATCTTCCCAATTATTGCTTATGGCCATAGACTAGTGCTGCTATCTGCTTTCATCAGAGCAGATTCTTTTTGCAGTGAGCAACAGTTACTATAAAGGCTAATTGGTCAAACTGCTTAGAATAAGTTGAGTGTTAGATGCTTGGCCCTAACTCTCCAAGGCTCAGGGACATCATGAAAGAGCAAACAAAAAAAAAGAGTATAAGACACAGAACAGCTTGAGAGATGGCTCACAGTTAAGAGTACCAATTGCTCTTCCAGAAGACCCACATTCAATTTCCAGTATCTATGTGGTAGCTTACAACCACGTATATATAACTCTATTCCAGGGGGATCCGACATGCTCATCTGGCTTCCACCAGATACTGCATGCATGTTGTACACAGACATATATGCACACAAAATACCCATACATATAAAATTAAAATAAAATTAAAATTAAAAAAAAAAAACACTTTCCAAAGACAGAGGAAGGATGAAGTGCTGTGTATGACGTGCTGCTGTACTCTTAAGTTCACAGCAACTGTGGTGGTTACTTGCACAAGAATGGCTATGGCAATATCCCATCATAGAGAGAACACGTGCTCATAAGGCTCCATCCCTTCCTGAGGATATAAAGGCAATTATGGTTGCTAGGGGAGAGAAAAACAGTTTCTTCAATGTTGTTGCCAATGATAAATTACCCATGCTCCAGTAAATAACTACCAACTTATGCTCATGAAAGCAAACACAATTAAACTCAGTGGGTCAAACACACAGACACACATATACACATACACACAGAAACAAAGACAGACAAATACAAACAGACACAAAAGGACAAGGGAAATTAGTTTGTGATGGGGGAGGGATCAGTGAGAAGAGGAAGAAAGCCACAAAGTGTAATGGGAGGGGAATATGATCAAAATACATTATATAGATATTGTGCATGAAAATGTTATAATGGAAAAGAAATATGTAGGAACAAAGGGCATCTAGACTTTCTTTTTGTTGTTGTTGTTTTTGTTTTGGTTTTGGTTTTTCGAGACAGGGATTCTCTGTGTAGCCCTGGATGTCCTGGAACTCAGTCTGTAGACCTAGAACTCAGAAATCCACCTGCCTCTGCCTTCCAAGTGCTGGGATTAAAGGTATGCGCCACTAGTGCACAGCCAGACTTTCAACACAGAAGGAAGCTAGTATTTATACTGCAGTCACAGCATCGTTGAAAAAGTAGAGTGCTTGAGGGTTGACTGGAAAGTCAGACTTTGTTTCCCTACAGGGAGACACAAGATTGTTTAAAGGAGACAAGAGCAGACAAGCAAGTTTCTGAGCCATTTTTAAAAGTCAATTATTTTACCAATAAATAATTACGTTATTTGACAGGGTCCCATGTGATATTTTGATCTGTATACACATTATAAAAAGACTTATAAAGATGATTAATACATGTATCACTCAAAAAATAGGTACTGAATATGTTGCACTTCAGGTTACACTAGAGTTTAACTGACTTAAATACTCCTGCATTAGCATTAAAACTATATTTCTGGAAAAAGTTAATGAATCAGGGCTGGCGATGTGACTCTGTGGTAGAGTTCTTGCTTAGCATGCTGAAACCCGGGGTTCCATCCTCAATACCACATTAAGAAATATGTGTAACAGTACCTGTACCCCAGCACTGGGGAAGTAGAGGCAGGAAGTTCAAAAATTCAAGGTCATCTTCTATTACACTGCAAGCTGAAGGTCAGCCTGAGTTACCTGAGACCTCTACTCTAAAAAGGAAGCTGGAAGGCAGGAAGAGGAGTTGTAGATAGCTCAGAGGGTAAAAGCATTTGGAATGCAAATGGCACAACCTGACTTTTATTCCAGGATCCCAGGGAGGAAGGAGAGAAGGGCTCCCTCCCAACTATCACCTTCTAACCTCCAAAGGCACACCTTAGCTTGCATATTACTACACATCATGAAATGTGATAGTCCCAGCTATTCCTACTGGGACTCAGTTTCTTTATATCCTTTCTTTTTTTTTTAAGATTTATTTTATTTATTTTATGTGTATGAGTACACTGTAGCTGTACAGATGGCCGTGAGCCATCATGTGTGTGGCTGCTGGGAAACTGAACTCAGGACCTCTGCCAGCCCGCTCGCTCCGGCCACACTCACTCCAGCATAATTCACTGTAGCTGTCTTCAGATGCACCAGAAAAGAGCATCAGATCTCATTACGGGTGGTTGTGAGCCACCATGTGGTTGCTGGGATCTGAACTCAGGACCTTTGGAGGAGCTGTCAGTGCTCTTACCTGCTGAGCCATCTCACCAGCCCCCTTTATATCCTTTCTTAATGGGGCGTCAGGCTTTGCTAGGACCAGAAGACTGTTTTTTCACTCTTACTAGGACTGAGGGTTATCTCTATCCACACATCTCTGAGATGAGACCTCTGAAGTCAAAAAACCAAATGAGCACCAACTGCTTCCACGTAAGCTTTCTCACCACTCAGAGCTGAGCTTTGCCAAGAATAAAAAGCTTTAAATAGGGACCTTTATGGCACACTAAGCAAAAGGCAAAGAATGCTGGGCATTAAGAAACAGAGCTGGGAACAGTGACATTTATATAGTTTTACAAAACCCAGTATCTCAGTCTGTAGCCTAAACACATTTTCCACTAAATTAACTGACATGTTGATATCTAAGATGACTGTGTTTTTCATCATATTTGCAATCCTCCAAAACAACTCCCAACAATTAATTCACTTTCCTGTTGTGGTCCTGTATAGCTCCTATTCTGTATATTCCATCTCCTCTTCCCTACTTACAATCCCAAGGTAGTTTTCCCAAGGTATACCCTCCTAACAGCCCTTTATACAGTTCAACTGTAAACAAGTATTCTGACTTCTGAACTAACTTAATTTTGTCGGAACTAAGTCTAAGTAAGCACAAACCATTCTCCCATTCAAATATGCAGCCCACAGAAAACATGAAATGTTCACCACCCATTTGTTACCCTCAAACAAAACACACTTTCCCAAGGCTTGTGTCATCCATTTTTACCTTGAAATATGTTTCTATTACCTATTGACCTGCTCATTCTATTTGCGAAAGACTGTAGTCTGGTTCAGAGTCTCCTCACTCCCTGGCTCTGCCACTGACTCCTCTCACAACCTAGCTTTACAGTCTGCTTATCTTGATTCTAAGAACCTTCACTTTGCTTCTATTTCTGAAATCCTGCCAGATCTGCCATAACAGCAACTGTACTTCCACCTCTTGAATTACAACACACAGTATCTTATGGTCTTATTTATTCTCTATCAGCCCAATTTCAAAGCCCATCACTTTAAAAATGTACTGCTGTACTCTTCTTGCCACATTATCCTTATGCCACACTGGAACATAGAATTAATACCAAGACCAGCTGAACTGTTTCACTTGCCTTCTCAGATAAAACTCACTCTCATAACTAAACATACCAGAACTGCAGAAAATGCACTGGCCCAATTCTCCTAGATATTCTCATTCCACTTGCCTGCATGTTGTCTCCAAAGCCTTCTCAAAACTCTCCTTTCTTCCCAATGTCTTAGATACACTCAGCCTGTCCTTTTTATAATCTCAGCTACTGTCACCCCAAACTTGACTAGGAAAAGGTTCATTAAAAAGGTTGAGGATCAGGGTGGTGGCTCACGCCTTTAATCCCAGCACTTGGGAGGCAGAGACAGGTGGATTTCTGAGTTCGAGGCCAGCCTGGTCTACAGAGTGAGTTCCAGGACAGCCAAGGCTACACAGAGAAACCCTGTCTCGAAAAACAGACAAACAAAAAAAAACCAACAACAACAACAACAACAACAAAAGGCTGAGGATGTAGCTCAACAGTGGAGTATTTGCCTAACATGCCCAAGGTCCTAGGTGTAGTCCCACCACACACACAGCCAGCAACTTAGAACCAACATTGGAAGGCTCTTCAATAATAATTTCCTCTCTTCCATTACTATCTCAGATCATTTCTTTCCAGTCAACCTTTGTGTTCAGATACTCCCAGGACCTTTTGTTTGCTCTAACCTTATTTATATTACCTAGTCCTGGTGATAACAAAATTTACATCTCTAAGTTAGACTTCCTGAATCTACTTAGTATCTGAGAAAGGACTTTGATGAATAGGAATCTCCCTGCTGTTTCAATTTCCTAAATCAGACTTGCTTCTTTAGCTCCTATGTGGCTTCATGCTCTCCAAAATGGCCCTTCCAAGACCCCTTGGGTACCAACTCCCCTGTCCTACTCCTTATGTATCTACCTCCTGTACAGCACCTCCATTACAATAATCTCTCCCTCTCCAATAGTCACTTTTAGAAACACAAATTCCTAATGTATACCATTTTCAAAGCAAACCTCCCTTCTGACTCCCCTAAGATGCCCCTGTAAACTGCTTACCTCAAGTTTTTGTTTTCTTTTAAATCAAATTTGTTAAAAGCCGGTTTGGTACATTGTCTACTTCTACATATTTAGTTTACTCTTTAAACTTGACTTCAGTTCTTGTCACTACACTAAAAACACTCTCACCACTGTCACCATTGCTGCTCCTGAAGCAATATCCTCATATCCTCATTTACAGTGTTGTGGTGAAGCTGGATTCAAAGCCAGAACCCTGCATAAGAACTGAACACCTTACCATTGAGCTTTATCCCCAGCCCAGTACATTCATTTTTTTTACACAGCTCAGGCGCGTGCGCACACACATACATACACACACACACACACACACACACACACACACACACACGCACCAACACACCGGCAAGAGGGAAGAAAGAGGTTGTCAGATCCCCTGGAGCTGGAATTATGACCGTCCTGATGACACAGATACTGAGGACTGAATTTTGGTCATCTAGCATAGAGGCACTCCCCCTGAGCCATTCTATAGTCCCTAGTGCATCCTAACAGAACTGACGTAATCATAAGTTTTGGACGGTGGTCCAAACTTGCACATGTGGGATCTTTCATGACTACACTGGGAACTACCCTGTTTCTATACTCAACCCCTAAGTTTTCATGTTACTCTTTTAAATATCATTTACATTTATAGCTGTGATCCAGATCTGTTGCAAACTCATTTTATTGATAGTATTTTCATTTGGTTACCTTAACAAATATCTCATCTTAAAAATGTCCTACATATTACTGTTTATCTTCAAAGTGGTAGTATTATGAAAGCCAGAATTTAAAGAGTCACACATACTAACTTTCTTTCACCTTTCATATCCAACCTCTTCAACTGTGCTTTCACTGTGGAACAACCTATGACAGTACCAGAGTCACTGAGTCTCTTCAATCTAGTCTCCATAGAACAGATAAAGAGATCTTTAAAAATACAAAATGAGTCATACCACTCACTAGCTTTGTTTGGCTCAGTTTTAGTTAGGGTTTTTGAGATAGTCTTGCTATATAGCCCAGGCTGGCCTTGAAGTCACAACAGTTCTGCCTCTGCTTCCCCAGTGCTAGGATTATAAGTGAACACGGCATCTGGCAACATCACTCATTGAAGGGAAAGAATTTACTTATTTTGAGGTACTGGGAATCAAACCCAGGGTCTTACCAATGCTAGACAGGCATGTTAGCACTGTGCTACATACTCAGGCCAGGAAAAACAATTTCTCTTCCTGACAATGTTCTTATTGCAAAATCTCTGCACACTGATTCTGTGGATCAGTGACATTCAACTACTGGTATAAAGACAAATTAATGTAAAATAACAACGTTAACTGGGTTGCTAAAAGAATTAACTGTAGTCAGTTCTTCAGTGAAAATAAGGTTCAAGATCTGGTAAAATGGCTTAGTGAGTAAAGGCATTTACCACCAACCCTGGCAACCTGAGTTTGATCCCTGGGACCCACAAGATGAAAGAAAAGAGTGGACTCCCATAAGCTGTCCTCTGACCACCACATTCATGCGCTGACATATCTGCTAGACATGCAAAAACCCACAAAATAAATAATGGGGAAAAAAGAAAAGAAATAAAAATTTTGGGAGAAAATTGATACAATTTACCATGTCAACATTTACAGTTCAACAGTTTGTAAAGTACTCACAACAGTTTGTAAAGTACTCACAACACTGCATAACCGTCTCCATTACCTAATTAATTCCAGTATATCCTTCACCTCAAAAGGAAGGCCAGTCCCACGCTCTGCTTCTCACCTTCTGGAAACCACTCAGCTGCCTGTTGCTATGGAGCTGCCTGTTCTGCATATTTCACATAAATGGTATCATGTAATGCAATTCTTTTCTGTCTGCCTTCTTTGACTTAGTAATGATTTTTAAGGCTCACTAGTCGTGTTGCATGAATTAGTATTTCATTTCTTTGGGTGTTTTGTTTTGTAAATCATAGGGTAACTGTATGAAATGTTTTTAGGAACTGTCCAGCTAGTTTCTACCATTGCTGTACAATTTTGTTTCTGTCAAGGTTCTCATTTCTCTACATCCTACTGATATTGGTTATTTCCTTCATTTTATTATTGTTACAGTCACTCCTAGAGGATATGAAATAGTATCAGTGATTTCTATTTGCATTTCCATTTTTCGTATATGTTTTGGTCATTTATACATGTTTTAAATTTTTATTACATTTTATTTATGTACATGTCTGTATATATGTATATAATCTCTTTGTGTTTTATTTTCAAGGGCTCTCCAATGAGACAATCATAAACATTCTACATTTAATGAGGGAATTATGGTGGGTAACTATTTTAAAGGGTATTTCTACCCTCCTCCTTGTATCTTGTTTTTGTTTTGTTTTGTTTTGAGACAGAGTTTTCTCTGTGCAGCCCTGGCTGTCCTGGAACTCACTCTGTAGACCAGGCTGGCCTTGAACTCAGAGATCCACCTGCCTCTTTCTCCCAAGTGCTGAGATTAAAGATGTTCGTCACTGCTGGGCTTCTTTATGTATCTTTAAAGTATTATTATCCTAAACTATACTTCTGCTAAAGTATCACTGAAACAGAGAATCTAAAGAGTCTGTCATTTCTGCCTTGGACAAAGACAAGAATGTCTAACAACATAAGGGCCAGATTAGTGCTCTCAATGTTTTAAACTATGTGTCTGTGTCCTGTACTTGTAACAAGTCACTGACAGCAACTTTATCAGAAAATCTGTTAAGATCATTTCAGCACTTGACTTTGATTATAAGCCCCACAAGCTGAGGATGGGTTTCTGTTCTGTCCTCCTATCCAACAACACAGTAAACACCAGATCACAAAGTTGTTTTTAAGCTGTTATTAACAAACTGGAAGCATGATCTTAAAATGACCACCATTACATAAGATCTCAAAGAGAACTAGATTTTTCAGATTTTAGTGTTGAAAACATCAAAACACAAGCATCATAGTTCTCATATCATACTCCGGAAGTATTCCTCCACTCAAAGTTGTCTAGGGAATTACATGATCACAATGAAAAAACAAACAGGAAGGTAATCCTTTTCTGTGGCAAACATGGTAAGTGCTATTGGCTGTTATGCTGGTTAGTTTTTGGTCAACCTGACGCAAGCCAAGGTAATGTGGGAAGAGGGAACTTCAAGGGAGAAGATGCTCTTCCATCATGCTGGCCTGTAAGGCTAGTCTGTGGAGCATTTTCTTGATTAATGACTGACTTTGGAGGGTCCAGCCCATGGTGGCCAGTGCCATTCCTGAACCTGTATAAGAAGGTGAGCTGGCCAAACATGGTGGCACTGGCCTTTAATCCCAGCACTCTGGAGGCAGAGGTAGGTAAACCTCTGAGTTTCAGGCCAGCCTGGTGTACACAGCAAGTTCCAGGACGGCCAGAGCCACAGAGAGACCCTGTCTCAAAATTCCAAAACAAAAAAGAAAAGAAAAACTGGGCAAACCACAAAAAGCAAGACAGTAAGTAACATTCATTATGGGTTCTGCTCAAGTTTTGGCCTTGGTTTCCCTCTCTGATGTATAGAGATCAGGATATGTAAGCCAAATAAAGTCTTTCCACCCCAATTAGTCTTTTATCTTGATTTTTATCACAGAAACATAAAGCAAACTAGAAAAGTTGATTGAAAGTTAATTACTGTTTGGAGAGTGACCTTCTCTTGGCTTTCCCTGCAGCCAAGGCATAGACATGTAACTTAGACCTAGCCTAAGAGAACTGAAGGGGGTGGGAGCCTTTGAAAAGGATTATATATACTAATAAAGGGGTAGGAATTCCTGTTCAGTCTTAGTACTCGGATGTGCCTGCACGTGACCCCTGGAACTAAGATAGCCATCTTTATAAACATTAGGAAAAATATCACTGAATATAAAACAGGAAGAAGAGAACGTTGGTATCTGACCTTATCACTGACCTTTTGTACTTACAGTGAGAAAGCTCTGTCTCTAGGCTAGATAGGCAACAATTATCTTGGTTTATGGCTTGAGCTTAAGCCATTTTTACTTGGATATGCGAAAGCAGCCTAACAAATCCATTAGCAAGTATGTCTTCCCTCTACGCGATCCAGTTCTAAAGCCAGAGCCCTGCTTATCACTGACTCAGCACATCAGTGTCACTCAACTGGATCTTTCCTGCCTTTAGAAAACTCTAATTGCTCCTAGGGAGCAAGTGCAATTACACTCTATGACTCCAAGTAAAATTATGTTTCTACCATAAGTCTTTCACTTTTTCCTGTTCTAGTATATAGGCCCTACCTTTCAACTTAGCTTTATTACTATTCAAATGTCAACACAATATTAAACTGACCTAGTTTTTTATTACAATTTTTTCCTGTTTTCTCAGCTTCCACAGCACCCTGTTTCCCTCCCTCTGCCAGCAGCTGTTTCCTTCCCCATCCATGCCCTCCTGCCATCTCTCCCACCCCACCCCCAACTTAAATAATGCAAACTCCTCCTCAGGTGCTGCAGCTGTCTCTCCTGGGGCCCAGAGCTAGGTTCTGGATGGTCCCATCCCTGTTCCTGACGTCACTGCCCAGAGGCTTGGGCTCTCAGCTGTCAGTTGGTCTCCTGATCCCAGGACATGATCAATTGTTCTTACTGAAGGAGTCCATGTTCTCCTTTTTCTACATTTCCAATGGGTGTGAGCCAGCAGCACTGGCTGCGCCTACCAAGCTGTGCTATCTTGTACTTTAAAGTAATCTGCTCCCCACCTGCTCACTAGAGCTCCATGATGAGAGGCCCAGTTGTAAGTGGTATAGCTCTGAGGGGAAAGGTATCCAGGCAGTCAGAAGCCAAGGAACCACAAAGTCACACCACAAATCTCACACACAGATTTATTGTGTGGAAAAACACAGAAGGATTGCCCTTCTGCCCCTGCCCCTGCTGGGGAGAGAGGCAGCCTTAAACTATTTTGATTATGTTTATTTATTGTGACCTAGCATTTTTAAAGATTTTTTTTTTTCAAGATAGAGTTCCTCTGTGTAGCCCTGGCTGTCTTAGAACTTTCTCTCCGGAGACCAGGCTGGTCTCAAACTCAGAGATCTGCCTGCTCTGCCTCCAGAGTGTTGGGGGCAAAGGCATGTGCCCTACCACCACCACCTGGTTTATTTCTTTTTAAATGTGTGTTTATATATGTATCCACATGAGTTACTCGGCACCATGTGAAGACTACCAGTAGAGGCCAAAAAATGGCACTAGAACCCTAGGAACTGTATTACAGATGTTTGTGGGCTACCATGTGGGTGCTGGGAACCAACCCCAGGTCATGTGCAAGTGCAGCACATACTTAACCTCTGAGCTTCTCTCCAGCCCTTTGACCTAATAAGTACACAATGTTAAAAGCATGGTACTCCCCAGCTTACAGGCTAACTCAAACTGACAAGTTTCCTGCCTCAGCCTCCCAAGTGATAAAATGACAGGCATGTGTCAACATGTTTGTCTCAGCTCTATTTACTAATTGATCCTCTATAAAAGCAAATCTTGCTGAGTATGGCAGCACATGCCTATAAAACCCAGCATTTGGAGACTGAAGCAGTTGGAGACTGAAGCAGGAGAATCTCAAGTCAAGGCTAATTGGAGATTACAGGAGATTAAGGGCTATAGAATGTAAAACCCTAGCATTTGACATTGTTAGGACTTTTATATGCCAAAAGATAAGCATGAACCTTTTTTAAAATGACTTTCTGGGCACTAGAGAGATGGCTCAACGGTTTAGAGCACTGACTGCTCTTCCAAAGGTCCTGAGTTCAAATCCCACAACCACATGGTGGCTCACAACCATCTGTAATGAGATCTGATGTCCTCTTCTGGGGTGTCTGAAGACAGCTACAGTGTACTTACATATAATAAATAAATAAATCTTTTTTGAAAATGACTTTCTAAAAGGCCAACTAACATCACTGGTGTTTATATCAAATCCCCATATTCCTCCTTTTCATTGGTTCTCACTAATACAGCATGAACAGAGAGGAAAGGAAGGAGATTGCAGGTATTAGGTCTCAGAGACAGAGTGAGAGGTTGAGGTGGCTCTAACACCTCTAACACCAAAGCAGGCACTGGCCAGCACTCTCACTCAGTCCCAGTGGCTCCTCCCAGTACTTCTCACCCTCCCCCTACCCTAACCTCTCCCTCCCAGGGGCTGTGTTTCTGCTTCCCTTCCCCCAGCCTGACCCCTATATAATCCAGCCAGGCCACCTCCCCTCTCCTCTCATGGTCCAGTTTAGTGGACAGCATGTTCAGGACTCTCCCCTCTGCTCCTTCTCCCTTACATCTACAACAGAACTCTTCTTGCTTTAATAGTCACGTCTGCCTTTCCTTTCATTTTTTCTTTCAGGAGGGAAGGCAAAAGAGCACTGAGGGGGAAGAGGAATACGCATCAGATTACTGATAAAGCTTTAAAAAAATAGCTATAATTATAATTATTATGATTAATATTTTCAGAGGTGGGATATAACCAGCCTTAAGATTTCTCACCATATATCTAATGCTGATATAAATTTCTGCCTTTTCTGCTAGACTGTACTAGCAGTCTATTTTCATTTTTAGTAGCTAGGAAACAAAATATTTACTGTACTTGTGTGGAAGAACAGAAATCCTTAAATCTAAAACTTGTGTTTATTTGTGTCCATACAAAATAGAATTATGAATTAAGGGGAAGACATCAGATTAGAAAGAAACAAATATACTCTTTTTTTTTTTTAACAAACTGATTTTCTTTAATGCTTTACTTTATGTGTATGTTCTGCCTGCAAGGATGTGAGTGTACCCAATGTATGCAGTGCCAGTGGTGGCCATACATAAGAAGGCAGTGAATCCCCTGGGACTGGAGTTACAGATGGTTGAGAGCCACTATATGGGTGCTGGGAATTGAACCAGGGTCCTCTGGAAGGGCAGCCTCTGGAAGTGCTCTTTTTTTTTTTTTTTTTA
>NW_022196915.1:20997648-21008055 GCF_008632895.1 Mastomys coucha
ATGGAGTACTACTCAGCTATTAAAAACAATAAATTTATGAAATTTATAGGGAAATGGATGGATCTGGAAGTGCTCTTAACCACTGAGCCATCTCTCCAGTCCCAGTAAAACTTTTTGAAGATGGTAAGATCTTATACCGAGAAAACTCTAAGAACCTTACTAAAGTAACTATCCAAATAGGAAGTCACTTCAGTGAGGCTGACCTAAGTAAGATAATTAGCATACAATACAAAATTGTGTTTGTTTACACTGACAATGAGAATGAAGTTAAAAACCACCTGCCAAGTGACTCAGCAGGTGAAGGTGCTTGACACCTGACTTGTGAAGTCAATTCCCAGAACCCACATGGTGGAAGGAGAGAACCAATACCAGCAAGTTGTCCTCTGACCTCCACATTTGCACCAGGGCAAATATAAGTTTAATTTTCTAAATTCCATTTTAAAAAATTCAAGGGCCAGGCAGCAGTGGCACACGCCTTTAATCCCAGCACTTGGGAGGTAGAGAGAGGATTTCTGAGTTCGAGACCAGCCTGGTCTACAAAGGGAGTTGCAGGACAGCCAGGGCTATACAGAGAAAAACCAAAAAAAAAGAAAAAAAGAAAAAAAAATTTTCAAAAAGCCTAGGGACGGTTGGTAGTATATGTCTATAATCCCAGCACTTAAGTAGGAGAGACCAGCAAGTCAGAAATTCAGGCCAGCCTATGCTGTGTATGAATTTGAGGTCAGCATAAGCCACTTGAGACCTTACCTCAAAAAAAAACATTTAAAAGAATAAAAGAAGCCAAGCATGGTGGCACATGCCTGTAATCCCAATACGTGGGACACAGGAACAAATGGATCTCGGGTTTGAGGCTAGACTATGCTACAGATCAACCTCAAGGTCAGCCTGCACTACAGGATGAAGCCATATCTCAGAAAATAGTAAAATAAACTACTTAGCAATAAATTTGCCTAAAGAAGTGCAAACTAGGAATGGTGGTGCAGATCTCAATCTTAGCACTTGGGAAGCTTAAGACAAAGACATCATGTTCTGGTTCATCCTGATTACACACACACACACACACACACACACACACACACACACACACACAGAAACTCGAAGTACAGATCTTATTTTTATTAGTTTACTACACAATTTTTTGGAATCACAGACTGATGCCTTAAAAGGTAATTCTACATCAAAAAAAAACAAACAAAAAAAAGGTGATTCTACAAAAACACTTAAGTCAGATGTGTACAAATCTATAAATGTAAAACATATTACTGCATTCTTGATGATTTTTCAGTTCTTTTTATGATATTAAAGAGCTCACAGTTTGAAATATTCTCACCACTGACATACCAGTTCTATAATTCTACAGAATTTCTGGGTTCCATTCTCATATAACTTTTGAGAACTGTCCCAAATTGATTTATAGATTCAACATAATCATCAAAATTCTAATTCTTTACAAAGATCAGCAAGATCTTAAAATTTACATTGAAATTCAAGTGGCATAGAACCAGTCACAAAAAAAGAACAAGGTTGGAATATAAAACAAAACTATAGTGAAAGAAGAAAGGAGCTGGGCAGTGGTGGCGCACGCCTTTAGTCCCAGCACTTGGGAGGAAGAGGCAGGCGGATTTCTGAGTTCGAGGCCACCTTGGTCTACAGAGTGAGTTCCAGGGCAGCCAGGGCTACACAGAGAAACCCTGTCTCGAAAAACCAAAAAAAAAAAAAAAGAAAGAAAGAAAAGAAAAGAAAGAAAGGAGAAAGGAAAAGACAGAGAGAGAGAGAAGGAAAGAGGGAGGGAGGGAAGGGATGGAGAGAGAGGGAGGAAAAGAGGAAGGAAGGGAGGGAAAAAGAGGGAAGAAGAAAGGAAAGAAGGAAGGAAGGGGAGGAGGGAGGAAGGAAGGAAGAGAGGGAAGGAGGGGAGACACCTATAAAACAAGCACTCAGAAGGAGAGGACAGACTAGTCTTAGTCACACAGCAAGTTTGAGACAAACCTGGGCTACATGAGACTTTGTCTCTAAACAAACGAAAAAGCTAGAATAATCAAGAAGTGTGGTGCTGATATAAAAATGAATGAGGGCCAGAGAGGTGACTCAGTGGGTAAAGACACTTGCTGCCAAGTCTGATGGTCTGAATAGATAGATCCCCAGTTCCAGAAAGAGAACATACTCCTGAAACATGTCCTCCATATGTACTGCAACAGCATACCCTGCTACACACAAGAGTAAAGTTCTAATTAAAAGAATGGGCACACATTTAGTCTTATTTTCCAGACAATAAGTTAAGACACATAAGTATATGTATCATATTATATACACACATGAAGGCAAGGTAACACTTAGAAAGGAGGAAAACACTTGCAAATGCATATCTAGCAAAGGACTTACAGTCAAGAGTAACAAAAAAATTCTCATAATTCATTTAATGAAAAGGAACTGAGTGAGGTGGCACATGCCTGTAATACCAACAGTTGCAGACCAGGAGTACAAGGCCATCCTCGGCTACAATGGGAGTTTGTGACCAGACTATACGACAAGAGATCCTGCCTCAAAAAAATAAATAATCCAGGCACCAAGGCTTATGCCTGTAAGCTCAGTATTTAAGAGGCAAGACTGCTTACGCCTAGGCTACATAGTAAGTTAGTGGCTAAATCTAAGGTATAAAACAAGACAAAAAAAGAAAAGAAAAGGTGAGTGAGCCAGGTATGAGGGTGTATAACTTGGATTCCAGCACTCAGGAGGCAGAGATAGGTAGACCTCCTTAGGTTCAAGGCTAGACTAGTCTACAAAGCGAATTATAGGACAGCCAGGGCTACACAACATGGCAAGTCTAAAAGACAAATAAGCAAACTTTAAAAATGAGCAAAGGATCTAAATACACATCCATAAAGCAGTATACAATAAGAAGACAGCAAGATGCACAAGCTCAGTATTATTAGACGTCAAGAAGAGGAAGTGTGCCGGGCGGTGGTGGCGCACGCCTTTAATCCCAGCACTTGGGAGGCAGAGGCAGGTGGATTTCTGAGTTCGAGGCCAGCCTGGTGTACAGAGTGAGTTCCAGGACAGCCAAGGCTACACAGAGAAACCCTGTCTCAAAAAAACCAAAAAAAAAAAAAAAAAAAAAAAAAAAAAAAAAAGAATAGCAAGTGATTCCACTTAATACCCACTAGATGCTATAATCAAAAAGACAGAGACACACTGGTGAGGAGAGAAACTGGAACTCATTTACAAGGACAACAGATATTAAAATAGTTCAATCAATCACTGTGGGAAACAATAGTTTCTCAAAACGGCGAACACAAACTTACCAGGCACTTACTCTTCCCACCTAAACACCTAAGAGAATGGAGAAATATTTCTATACAAAAACTTATACAAGAATGTTCATAACATTATTCCTACTTGTTCAAAATAAGCCTAAGGTCTATTGTTGACCAAAGAATTATAAAAATGTTGCCAGCTGCCAGTTAGTGGTGGCGCGCACCTTTAATCCCAGGGCTCCAGAGACAGAGGCAGGTGGATCTCTGTGAGTTCAACTCCAGCCTGCTCTACAGAGCTAATTCCAGGACAGCAGAGCTACACAGAGAAACCTTGTCTTGAAAGGTGGGGGAGGTGTGACATTGTGGGTGTAGCTTAGTGATAGATCATGAAAGAGAGGACTACAATCAGGCAATAAAGTAGTGACACGTGCTATATCAGTCAATATACTTTTAAAACATGTTATGTGAAAGAAAATAACATCTAAAGATCATATACTGATTGCATTTAAATAAAATGTACAGAATAGAAAATTTATACAACCCTTTCAAACTAAATAATTCGTCAATAATTTTTGCTCATATATTTATATGCTATGTATAAATTCCAGCTCTCTTCTAAAATCTTTTTTTCAAGTACTTAAAAGTACAAAAGAACACTATGAATCAAGAACAGAGCAAGATTGTAGAATAGCAAGGAAAAGGTGTATCAACCTCAAAGGCAGGAAACCAATTGGTCTATGTTGAATGCCATCAAAGACTAAAATTCCTTTCAAGTTAAATTTTGGTCTCCTTTTGAAATGGAAATTACCATGAATAATTAAAGTGTAATTTGGATATTATTAGTCTATTTTACAAAGCAGTCAGATGTAAAACAAAGTGGAGCAAATATATGCTTTTTGGATAAGCAAAATAACAGAATTTTGGAGTCAGATATTTAAGTTTGACTCTTTGCCCATTTATTAGCTAGGCAAACATCAACAATGTGCCTCCAAGCCTCAAGCCCTCCTTGTAAGTAAGGAGTCACAGTACCTCCTTTAGGGTGAAAGGAAAACTCCATCTGTGTTCTAAACAGGGGTTAAAGAGGCAGACCTGGGGGCTGGTGAGATGGTTCAGCGGTTAAGAGCTCTGAATGCTCTTCTGAAGGTCCCGAGTTCAAATCCTAGCAACCACATGGTGGCTCACAACCACCCATAATGAGATCTGATGCCCTCTTCTGGTGTGTCTGAAGGCAGTATACTTATAAATAATTATAAATCTTTAAAAAAAAAAAAAGAGGCAGACCTGGAGTTCACTCTTTCTCTTGATGGATGTGAGAGAGTTGGGGGGAGGGCTCCTCACTATATAACCCAGGCTCCTCTCCAAATCAGAGGTCACCCTGACTCTGCCAAAGAGTATGGGCATGTGCGAACATGCCTTCTCACTCTTATTTTTAAAACCTACCAATATATATACTCTTTAGATTTTGTGTAACTTGCATGTAATGTTTAAAACATGACTAAATTTTTTAAATAAAAAGCTATATTCACGGGTTCTCAGAGTTTTAATTTTGTTTGCCTCTTCCCTCCCCCTCTCTTAAGACAGTGTCTTTCTGGCTATCGACAAGTGTGACATGATTGTGGTGGCCTAAAATTCATGGCAATCCTCCTACTTCAGCCTGATTCCTCCTGTGCTGAGATTACAGACAGCACCACAGATCTTACCTATTTTTAACATACTAACACACAAGAGATGAAATGTTTTAAAAAATCATTTCTAGTTGTATTTCTTATCCCTTCCAAAAATGTCTTCAATTCAGGTAACTAAACCATAGAAAAAGCAATATTAAACATTTTTTTAAGGCTATGACTATCAATAAAGAAAACTGATATGGTAGTTCAACAGGCATCACTGAGCTACAGACATGCCTGGCTATAGTGTGAGACTCTTATTTCAAAACAACAACAACATATCAAAAGATATGCTTCCATGTGCTCCCAGATACTAGTCAGGCTAATGCTTAAAAGACCTCAGGATTTGGAAGTCTTATTCTTTTGAAACTTTAGGTTCTGGGTAGAATGTTTTTTTGTGTGTAATATAAAATCATAAAGTGATAATATTATCAAGTGAAAAAGAAATTTGGTACCTTAATCTTTTCACATCAAGCCAAAATCATGCTGCAGGCCAGAGAATCTTTTTTTGCTAAAAAACACAATACACATATAATTAATGGTTATCATGTATTGTTTACTATTAATTATATAAATTAATACACTTTATTATTATAGCAATCACTGTTGATATTAATGTAATTAATGTTAATATATAATAAATATAGTTAACAGTTATCACTCAGCAAGTAAGGTAAGATATAAGCTACACTGGTAAGGAAAGATCAATATTGCTTTAGCGGGCACTAAAGTAAATGAATGCAATTTAACTGGTCTAGGGAGTCACTTCACATGTACAAAACATTTTAAGAACTAAGAATTTCTCTTCCATGTTTAGTAGATGAATAAAGTCATGTAAGAGATGAATGATGCCAGGAAGTATAAGGGTATACAAAATCGCCAAGGCACTCTGGGGTGATTTTACTAGTAATATAGCACTTGGTAGCTTGCCTTAAAGGATGTTTTCGGACATTGTGTGTGTGTATTCAACTGACTTTTCTTGCAGCTTTGAGAAAAATGGGTATCTCGTGTAGCCCAGGCTGGAATCAAACTCTATCCTGCAGCCCCCACCTCTCAGGTTCTGGGGTTCCTGGCAGCACCCAAGCCTGGCTACCATTGTGAAAATTGTAACTTAGTAATCAGATCCTGGACTATTTAAATAATATATATACATATGAATACACACACATATCAAGCCAGGTCACTTTCCTTTAATCTAAGTACTCAGGCAAGGGCAGACTGATCTCTGTCTGAGTTGTTCAAGGCCAGACTGATCTATAAAGCGAGTCTCAGAAATTAAATATATACACTGAGACATTCCTTGGGGGCTTTATAATATTTCTAGTTTACTTTAGGACATGATTCCAAAAGAGGGGAACACACTCAATGGTAGAGTTACAACTATGTGCGGGTGTGGTGACTCAAGCCTGTAATCCTAGCACTCCGGGGAGTAGGCTAGGGGAGCTGAAGCAGGCAAGTTCCCATGAGTTCGGGCCAAGCCTGGGCTACAGAGTGAGACCCTGACTTAAAAAAAAAAAAAAAGTGGCTCGCGAAAGAGTCAACAGTGCTTTGCATAACTGTTTTACCTCAACATCGCTGAATAGTTGACTAGAACAAATTAAACCCTTGTGCCAAGTAAAGACCAGTGGGGTCAGGGACTCCGTCCAGTCCTGAGGCTTCTTGCTTTCCGGTTCCTCAACAGCCCGATTCGGGATGAGTCTGGATTCCCCCAGCGTCTCGGCGGCTTCAGCTCGGCGTCACTCTCCGGCCAGCCGCGCAGCGGCTCCGCACCCCGTTCCGGCCCAAGGCGGAAAGGAGGGGCCTGGTGACTCACGCGGCCCGGGCTGCTGGCCAGCCCGTGAGGCCTCTCTGCAGTCCGCTTCCACCTCCTAGGCCGCCGCGCGTGCACAGGGGACCGACCTTCCGCGACGCGGACGCATCTGACCACTCGCAGGAGTCCAGGCCTCGGGCCCGCGGCCCGCGCGCGCCCCCGCGAATCCCGCCCCCGCGGGCATGCGCACCAAGCCCCTCTGCAAGGGCGCGCCCCCGCCGCCGCAGCCGCCGCAGCCGCACGCGCCCGCCGCCTGGAGGCCGGGCCAGGCCGCGGCGGAGGCAAGGCCCAGCGCCCTGGGCGGCGCGCGGCCGCCGAAGTCCGTCCTCCCGGTGGGGCGACAAGCGGCGCAGGGGAGGGGACAGCCCGACAAGCAGGAAGCTGCGGCTTAAAAGGGCAGCTCGCGCCCAGCCCTTCCTCCCGCGGTCCAGGCCTGCGAGCTCCGGTCTTCACTGCTCCCACCGTTCTCGCCTTAGCCCGCCGCCATGTACCGCCGTCTGGGCGAAGCGCTGCTGCTGTCCCGCGCCGGGCCCGCTGCCCTGGGCTCTGCGGCTGCAGACTCAGCCGCGCTGCTCGGCTGGGCCCGCGGACAGCCCTCCGCTGCCCCGCAACCCGGGCTCACGCCGGTCGCCCGGCGCCAGTACAGCGAAGCGGCCGCCGACCGCGAAGACGACCCCAACTTCTTCAAGATGGTGGAGGGCTTCTTCGACCGCGGCGCCAGCATCGTGGAGGACAAGCTGGTGGAAGACCTAAAGACCCGGGAGAGCGAGGAGCAGAAGCGGAACCGGGTGCGCGGCATCCTGAGGATCATCAAGCCCTGCAACCATGTGTTGAGCCTCTCCTTTCCCATCCGGCGCGACGACGGCTCCTGGGAGGTCATCGAAGGCTACCGGGCCCAGCACAGCCAGCACCGCACGCCCTGCAAGGGAGGTGAGCGCCCTCCAGCCCCTTTCCGCCTTCCCTCCCCTCCAGACACCCGTAGCCCGGGCCGCTATTCGGCCCAGCCCAGTTCTGCAGGCAGTGCTCCGCTTCGGAGGGCTCCCCCGCCTCGGGTGTGGCAGCCTTAGAGGATACTGATTTTTTTTTTCCGCCCTAAAACTACCACGTAATATGCCAGCCTTTTTACTGGGCAAGCCTTCACCCCAAGCCTTTGCATGTGTTGATGCTGACTTCACTGAGGACGCTGTACAGCTTTCCTCTAGCCTCGGTGCCTGTCATGTCATAGACCGCGAACCCTTAACAGAAGCAGCCGACAACAACAGAGAAAATGATTATCTTGCTGGAGTTGGAATCTTGAAAGTTTGGTTAACCAGCGCAGCTTACTAATCTTCTAAATTAATATAATTTTACACTAATGAGTTTTTGTGTTGTGCCTCTTTCCTCCCCTCCAAAAAATGTAAAATATCGAGCAGAGTAACGCCTCTGACAAACGGGGCGACCTGACATTAAATCTAAAGGGTGTAGACTACCGAACTGCCTGCCAGCCAATAGAATGAAATAGCCCTGGGGGTGTGTTCTTGTCCTGGCTAGTACCAGAATTGAGCCTAGGCAAAAGGTAGAGAGTCCTTAGAGGGTTAGTCAGTTAAATTTGGTAATCACCAAGGTATCCTGTGGTTTAAATTTTCTGGATATGTGTAGATTGGCTTACAGACTTTTTTAGGGAAGAAAAAGCGTTTTTCATTTTCTCCCCACTACAGTTCACAGTAAAGCTTTAAAGGTGCTTTTTAAAAGAAGACCTATTGAAAGAAAAAAACAGCATTTTTTTCTGTTGCTTAAACTTAATATTTTGAGTAGGAGTCTTGATGGAGGTTGAATTGGCAAGTGAACACAGAGGAGGTTAGACTAGACCTTTGTCTGCCTCAGTTCTGTCCAGTAGTCTTTATACTACCAGCTGACTAAAAATTATAGAAATGTTTCTACACTGGAGAAACTGAGACTGTGACGGTGTTCCCGGCGGTAGAACAAAGGTTGTGGCTAAATGTTTAATGATTTACCAAATTCGCATTGAGTCCACCCTCGTCTAGGATCTCCCTTTGGAGCCTAATTGCCCCTTAGCTCAGTAGTTCCCTCTGCTAGAAGCCATTGGAACCACTTTGACCTCTGGTTTCCCATGCAGCTCAAAATTATATAAAAGGGGTAGTCATTCTCCTACACCTCACCTTCCTCCTTCCTACCACTCCCTCGTTCCCTCCCTCCTCCCCCCCCCCAAAGCCAGGAAGTCAAATTCTACCCCCCTCCAGAACAAACAAGGATGTCTGCCCTGCAAGAGGCATTATATTGCAAATGCTAAACTGCCCTTGTCTTTACAGAGGGCATTCGACATTTTTCCAATCTCTTCAACATCCTGTGATTTGGTGGGTTTTATTTTCTGTGTCTTGTTGCCGATAGCTCCACAGTCATTAAAGCAATTTGAGTTTGCCATAGTTTGTTATTTTAAATGCTCTTGTCACAGAAGTTTTAATACCAAAATATTGAACCTTGCAACAAATATCCTCAGTCTTAAGAGATCACAGTAACCAGAGCACTTGCTCCAAGGGCAGTGAGCAGAGCAGAAACAGAGAAACTGCTTTGTAGTTAGTTAACAGGAACAGCATTGCATGATGATACAGGAAGATAAACAAACTTGGTCTTTACAAAGTAAAACATTAAATTTATTTAACATCACATTGCCCCTTCACCACCCCCACCCCCACCCCCTGCCAGCCCCCTGCCCCATGCCAGAGGAAACTGTCATCTCTCTCATAATGTTTTGGGAATTTTGTTTTTGATCCTTCTGCCTCATCAGATTTTCCAGTGTTTTTTGAGAGAGACCTCATCTGTTCCTTGACATCCTTTTCCCAGCCTTCAGCCTTCTATATCTAATCTTCCCTCCACAGCGACCTTATACCTGAGTTTCCTAAAATAAAGTCCTCAAGGTTGAACCAGGCCTGGTGACTTGCTGCAGTCCCAGCTCTGAGAGCTGAGCCAGGAGGATTGTGAATTGCCTGGGCTACTCAGTTAGACCCTATCTCAAAAAACAGAAACAAATCCTATATTGAAGCAATAGTCTAATCTATAATGAAAAGAGATAGTTTAAAGTAAAGACCTTGGAGTCCTGGTGAGTAAGTATTTTATTTCAAGTAAATATTTAATAAAACTTGGGTTTGTGATTTTTTTTTCCTAAGTCATATTTAACTGAGGCTACTAGATTTGCCTCTGGTAAGGATTTACAGAGGACTGGAGACTTAACTAAGAACTGGAGCACTTGCCTAGCACATTCAAGGCCTCGATTCTATCAGTAAACAGGTATGGCAATATGCACTGATTCTGTAACACAGGAAGATCTGGAATTCAATGCCAGCCTGGACTATATAGATAGATCCTGTCTCAAAAAACCAAAAAAATCTATTTTTGTAGCAAAGATGGATATTGTAATAAACAACTGATTTGACAAGACTTGTTCAAAGGTTCTGATATGTTTTAAAACACAGTAGAGATTGTTCCCATTGGACATGATATTCTGGGTACATCATTTGTCATCCAGTTGTTTGTTAGGGTAAATCTGTCTTTGAGGTGGGTGCCTTCCCTCACCACTCCATTTGTATCTCTCCCGAAGCATCTGTTTTGAAGAGAACAACTTTCTCAACAGATTGTTCTATTAACAGTTTTAGCGTAAAGTTCTTTTTTTTCTTTTTTCTTT
>NW_022196915.1:21008065-21011060 GCF_008632895.1 Mastomys coucha
GCCACTCAGTGGTTTACTCTTGCAGAATACCTGGTTTGATTCCTAGCACTCAGTGGTGACTCAGAACCATCCATAACTCCAGTTCCAGTGGATCTGATGCCTACTCTGACCTCAGGCATCAAGCATCATGTGCACATTTATATATGCAGGCAAAGCATTCAGACACATACAATGAAATGTTACAACAGTTTAGAAGGACTTAGCAATCAACTGACTATAGGAGCCACTTTCTTTGTCTTCTATCTTGCCTCTCAATGTCTTCATCTTATATTTACTTGAAGTTTTCCCATGAATGGCTCTTTCTCTCCTATGTTAGAACTTCCTCAAATCATTATTTAAACAGTAGATGGATATCTTGTGTAACCTAATACCTTAAAAGCGTAAGTGTGGCTGTTACTGTGTCTTTCTGCTACGAAATACAATACAAAATTTAACTTGTTTTATAAACCATATAATACTACATTCTTTTTGTTTTGTTTTGTTTTTGTTTGTCGAGATAGAGTTTCTCTGTATAGCCCTGGCTGTCCTGGAACTCATTCTGTAGACCAGGTGAACTCAGAAATCCACCTGCCTCTGCCTCCCAAGTGCTGGGATTAAAGGCATGCGCCACCACTGCCCAGCTCAATCCATACATTCTTTATAGCACTCAGCTGTGAAGTAGTGTTTGTAATACATTTTAGTTAAATGCAGAATTGTTTGCTTTTATACAGACATGTCATTTCATAAAAGCCATGTGTCCCCAGTCCTTATATGCAAACAAATGAAGAGCTCTGAAACCTGAGACAGTGTATGCTACCTCAACGGAACGGGAGATTTCCTTTCTCCCGTTCTTTAAGCATTGGCATCTACTTAACTAGTTACAGGTCTCTCAGAGCACACTGTATAGAATCTGCAAGTCATAATTGGAAACTAAGCACCAGTACACATAACGCCAGAAAAATGGGTAATGATAAATGGTCCCATAAAAGAACTGAACAGGTGAGCTTTTGGACTTAAAACCAGAAGAAATTGGAATTACTACTGTAATCATTTAAATTCTGAGTAAAATCAGATTTTATCCACTAATGTTGCAGATGTTGAGAACAGAAGCAGAAAGAACTCTTAGTTTAATGCTCAGCTGGTCTTTAGAGATTTTCAGGCCAGCAGGGCTACACGGTGATCCTGGATCCTCAAAAAGACAAAAGGGGATATGGTAATGAGAGGTTCAGAGAGCTAGCAGCAAGGTCATCTTTCTGCCTAGGGGGTGGTGTGCCCCTAGCTCCTTGGGGAAGGAAACTCTTGTTGTATTCTTAGTTATATGTAAGGTATTTGAGTTCTATAAGGCATGATAGCATATTACTGAACCTGAGGAGGAACTGTAGAAACCCCGGGTTTATATCCAAGTCAAACCCAGTCCTTGTAACTAATTTCTGGAAAAGAGTGATCTTGTGAGATTGTTGAGCTTCTATTTAACCTGTAAGATCTAAGCTTTCGATCGTTAGTGTTAGATGTGAATTAAATGAGGGATGCCCACTCTGTGAGCAGAGAACTTAAAAAGGCGATGGACAGAGTTTTTCTGTTTTAGCTTTGTTGAGTAAGTAATGATAAACCTAATGGATTACAGAAAATAGCATCAGAACTAAGAATGGAGGTGATAGGAATGGAAAGGAAATGAGGCAAACTAAAGTATTTTGAAGAAACGATGGTATTCTTCAGAGATATGGGATGAAGATGGGAAGAATCAAAGATAAAGTTTTCAGTCTAAAAGAGTGGAAGAAAAAAGTAATGCTACTAGGAACTGTAGAACAGTAGCCCCCACCTGAAAGCCATGCAACAGCAGTCAGTCTAGATAGAAAATTCTAGGAGTAGGTCATTAATGATCTTAACTACAACATTTGAGGAAATGGTATTAAAATCTCACCATACCCTACCTTGTCTTAACATATCCTATTTCCTATGCTTTATGATGGTGCTGACAATTTAGATATGCCGAAGAATAGCATAAAGTGATTTCTTGGCCAAGTGTGATGGCTCATACCTACAATCCCACCAGTTAGGAGACTGAGGCAGGACAAAGGCCAAGGCTGCAGAGCCACAGTGTCAAAATATAAAATAGGAGCTGGGCGGTGGTGGCACACGCCTTTAGTCCCAGCACTCGGGAGGCAGAGGCAGGTGGATTTCTGAGTTTGAGGCCAGCCTGGTCTACAGAGTGAGTTCCAGGACAGCCAGGGCTACACAGAGAAACCCTGTCTCGAAAAACCACAAAAAAAAAAAAAAAAATAGGAGCTCAGGAATTGCCTCCATCATTAAGGGCACTTGTTCTTTCAGAGGGCCCCACTTCAATTCTCAGCACACAGTGCTTTTTTATTTGAAAAGTAGTAGTTTATACAGATATGTATATATGGGCAGAAGATGCATAGTATTTAATGTATTATCGTGAATGTTTTAGATCATCTACTAGATGTTTTTTTAAGACATACACCAGCAAAGAGAATAGGGGTTTACAAAATTCATCAGGTTGATCATGTAAATGTGCTTACTACCAAGCCTAAAGACCTGATTTCCAACCCTGGGATCCACCCAGTAAGGAGAGAACTAGATTCAGATTGTCCACTGACCTCCATACCCAGGCCCCTCCTGATTGTTGTTTTCCTGGTCTGTTGCCTCTATAGTAATTGTGCCCTTATTCTCTGAAGACCCATTGAAACTAGATAGCTTCAGCCCTTTGAACCTTTTCATAACAAGTTAGGATAGTTACTGTTGCCTTTTGTCTTGTTAAATGTTACCCAACTTCCTGTGGATTTCTGGGGTACCTTTTTTTTTTTTTAAACTATGTAGCCCAGCCTCATTTGCCTGTGTGCTAGAATACAGCCATACCTAGCTGTCATCCAACTTCATACTCAATAGTTTAGCTTCAAACCTGTTGAGGATGAATATGTGACTATCAGAAGAAAAGAATATGTTAACAATTTTTATTTAAAACTTAACAAGATTCTCTCTCTCTCTCTCTCTCTCT
>NW_022196915.1:21011070-21036636 GCF_008632895.1 Mastomys coucha
CTGTCCTGGAACTCACTCTGTAGACCAGGCTGGCCTTGAACTCAGAAATCCTCCTGCCTCTACCTCCTAAGTGCTGGGATTAAAGTTGTACGCCACCACCTCCCAGCTCTCTTTTTTCTTTTAAAGATTTTATTTAAATTTATTTATTTTATGTGTATGAGTACACTGTAGCTGTACAGATGGCCGTGAGCCATAATGTGTGTGGCTGCGGTTGAACTCAGGACCTGCTCCGCCCCGCTCCCTCCAGCCCCTCTCACTTGTAATTTGCTGCAGCTGTCTTCAGACACACCAGAAGAGGGCATCTGATCTCATTACCGGTGGTTGCTGGAATCTGAACTCAGGACCTTCGGAAGAGCAGTCAGTGCTCGCATCTGCTTAGCCATCTCTCCAGCCCCCTCTTTTCTTTTTTTAATGCGTAATCTCTCATCTGGGGTGATAAGGCAAGCTTTATGCACAAGACTTAATATAAGATTGCTATATTGTTGGTGGTTATAATGCATAGAGATTATTTGGAAAGATTTAAATAAATTCCCAGGATACAGATTTAAGTGACTGAGAATGTCCACTCACAAAGGAAAAAGCTAACCAAGTGACTTAAGTTATAATTTTTTTAAAAAAAAAAAGTCATATGTAAGACCTAATTTAAATTTTTAATGAAGAAGCTAAACTTTGTTTCCCAAGAAGCCTAAGTTTGTCTCTTCCAAGTGGGTTAGCAGTTCTTGGAGCCTATGTTTCCTGCCTTCTTAGACGCGGTGCCTAGGCACCACAGGGGAAGTTAATTGGTTTCTTCCTCCTTTCCCGTCTACCTCCCTCCTTTTCTTTTGCTTTCTGTGCTCACGATGAGACCCAGGGCCTTGCACAAGCCCTCTACCCCTGAGCTACAATCACAGCCTAGGACTCCTGTTTATTAAGTAGATAGTTTAGAATACCACTGGAATTTGAATTCTGGGTGGATAGGCCATGCCCCATTAAGGAGATCCCAGTTCAAGTAATTTTTAAAAACATTTAAGTTCCCAAAAATGTTGAGTTACTGATTCATCATAGAAAAAGGTAGTAGCTATGGAGTTTACATGAGTGTGTGTTTGGTTTTGATTCAACTAGAAACAGGTGGAAAATGTCAAGCTGTCAGTTGTGGTTTTCACTTAGGTTTTTTTTGTTGGGTTTTTTTGTTTTTTTTTTGTTTGTTTGTTTGTTTTGTTTTTTTTTGTTTTTTTTTTTTTTTTTTTTTTTTTTGGTTTTCTAAGTAATGAGCTGGTGTTTTGTTTTTCTCTATCACCATGGCAATCCTAGCTGTTTTGAAGAGGTAGAAGATTTGGTTTGCTTTGGCTTTGTTTTCATTTTTGTGCGACTTAATTTGTTTTATATTTCCTTATTATGTGGGGTTGGAGCATGTGCATGGGAGTTGGGGACAACTTGCACGAATCAGGTCCTCCCTTTCAACTATGTGGATCCCAGAGATGGAACTTCTGGCTACAAACACCTTTACCTGCTGAACATCATTCTGACCCTGGTTTTCTTTGGGGATGTGTTCTCACCCTGTAACTAGATGTTACTGTGTTGTCCAGCCTTGTATTGGGCTTGGACTTCTGCCTCAGTTTCCTGGGTATTGATTTGCCCATCTATCTACTCCAGCTGATTTGTGCTTTTACATTCTTCTAACAGTGACTTAGTTACCTTTCATCCCCAACAGGTTTGATGGATGCTAAAGTACTGAGTATAAAGTTGGGTGACAGGTAGATATGTTGGTGCAGGCCTATAATCTTGGCACACAGGCAACGGAGGCCAGCCCGAACTAAATAGAGTCTACCGGTCACCAGATTTCTAAGCATGCTGAGGATCATGTGGTAATTAAAATGGAAGCTAGAGGGGCTGGAAGAGGGCTCGGTGTTTGAGAGTATTTGGTGTTCTTGCAGATGACCCAGGTTCAATTCCCAGCACCCACATGGAAGCTCAGAACCACCTCTAACTCCAGTTTGGATCTGACACCCCCTTCTGCCCTCAACAGACACCAGGCATGTACATGACCCACAGACATACATATAGGCAAAACACCCAGGCATATGAAATAATAAAAAAGAAGTAATAGTAAAGACTAGAACAGTGTTTGTACCATGTGTAGTTTGCATATATCTCTTGTATTTCATTAGTATTAAATTTGGAAGTCAAACTTACTGTTAACTTTTTAAGAATAAACTGTCTAATTTCAAAGTTTCCTGTGGTGGTAAACTTTTCATTCTGTCTTTGCCTATGCTGGCAAGTTTTAGGTTAACTTGACATGAACCAGAGTAATTTTGGAAAAGGGAACCTTGGTTGGGAAAATGCCTTCACCTGATTAGTCTGCAGACAAGCCTATGGTGTATTTTCTTGATTAGCAATTGATGTTAGAGGGCACAGCTCATTGTGGGCAGTGCCACTCCGGGGCTGGTGGCTATAAGAAAGCTGACTGAGCAAGCCAGTAAGTAGCACTTCTCCATGGCCTCTGCATCAGCTCCTACCCCCAGATTCCTTCCCTGTTTTGAGTTCCTGTCCTGATTTCCTTTGATGATAAACAGCAATGTGTAAAGTGTAATCTGAAATAAAACCTTTCCACCCTAAGTTCTTTATGGTGGTAGTTTGTTCATCACAACAGTTGGAGCCTTCACTAAGGCTTTGCCCTTCCAATTTTTCCCTAATTGATAAATAATGAACACCATCACGGTGGTATTTGTAGTTTTCTCTGCTAGACTAGAGCGCAGGGCAGAACATGGCCCTACATTTGAGGCTCTTGATGACATCCAATTAGTAGTCCACATTTCTGTAATCGACCCATTGGCCACTCTAGGTCAGGTGGCCTTGGGGCTCCTGCTTCTGGGTTAAAACCCTCTACATCCACCCATATCTCTTAGTGCTGATCTACTAAACTCACTAACATTGCTGCCCCAAACCAAACACAATAATGCCAGTGGCAATACAGGCTAACAGGCCTCTGATACTTTAGGGTAAAGAAAAAAAAAATCACAATATTCCTTCCTCTGTTTCTAGAATTACAGTTTGCTCTTCATTTACTCCAATTGTGCTAATTTCTCAGTGTACTGAATTAGTTAATTTAACACAGTATATATACATTTTTGTAGTCCTGTTCTCACATAAGTATCTTAAATATCTATTTGAATGTGATGAAGGATTTCCAAGGTTAGTGACTGGCTGTCTTTGGGTTTGGATCACAGAGAGAAGACAACTAGCTTTCCTGGAGTTTGGGTATCTTTGTTTTACTGGGGTTTACATTGAGAGCTTGTGTTATTACTACTGTGCCCAGTAGTAGTAAAAGCACCTGTATATGATTGATTAACTAGAAAGTTTGCAAAGAAAACTTTCTTAACCCCAAGTAACACAGCCTTCATTACCTTCTGCTCCTTTCTTACCCTAGCTTTGTCTGCTCCAGGGCTTGTTCTGCTTTCCTGACAACGCTCCTGTAACTCACCTCTAGTAGAAGTTTCCCATTAGTTTATAGTCTGCAGAAAAATGCCTATGGTGTGACTAATATGGGTGTAGCTGAGGAAATTTTTCTCCACAAACAAAAAAGTTCATCTATTGGAAACGTGTTTTGGTTTTGGTTTGCATTGTTTTGTTTTTCGAGACAGTTTCTCTGTGTAGCCCTGGCTGTCCTGGAACTAATTCTGTAGCCTAGGCTGCCCTTGAACTCAAAGATCCTCCTGCCTCTGCTTCCTGAGTACTGGGATTAAATGTGTGTGCCACCACCGATCGCCCCACTAATATATTTTTTTAAGATTTATTTATTTATTTTATGTGTGTGAGTATATTGTTGCTGTCTTCAGGCACACCAGAAGACAGCATCGGATCCTATTACAAATGGTTGTGAGCCACCATGTGGTTGCCAGGAATTTGAACTCAGGACCTTTGGAAGAGCAGTCAGTATTCTTAACCACTGAGCCATCTCTCCAGCCCCCCACTAATACTTTTTAACATTGACCTTGTAGATCCTCAGTGGAAACTTGTATTGTTATACTCTACATCTCTGGCTGTTATCGTTCCAATAAGAGAACATTAATAATTTTTAAGTCATACATGGAAGAGAAGTAATCATTGTTTATTTTTTTTTTTTTATTTTTTTTTTTTTTTGGTTTTTCGAGACAGGGTTTCTCTCTGTAACCCCGGCTGTCCTGGTACTCACTATGTAGACCAGGCTGGCCTCGAACTCGGAAATCCGCCTGCCTCCGCCTCCCAAGTGCTAGGATTAAAGGCGTGCGCCACCACCGCCCGGCTAATCATTGTTTATTTGATTTGGTATTGATTAATTTGTATGTATGTTGGGTACCATAGCACCTGTGTATCAGTTATCTACTACCAGATAGGTTCCTGGAATTGAAGGCAAGTAATTATGCTTACTGGCAAATATTGTTCCCTGCTAAGGCATCTCACTGGCATACATTCATTTGTTTTTGCAATGCTGGGTGTCAGGCTGAGAGCCTTTCGAGTACTAGTTGTCTTTAAATCTCTTTCTAAGAATTCTTTTTTTTTTTTTTTTAAGATTTATTTATTTTATGTATGTGAATGCACTGTTGCTGTCTTCAAACACACCAGAAGAAGGTGTTGGATTCCATTACAAATGGTTATGAGCCACCATGTGATTGCTGGGAAATGAACCCAGGTCCTCTAGAAAAGTAGTCAGTGCTCTTAACCACTGAGCCATCTCTCCAGCCCTCTAAGAATTCCTTCTAAACAAAAATTAGTCTTCATGATCACTCTTGGCTATCAGAATAAATTAATTCAATGTCCATTCTGTAACTTCTTTGGGGTATCTAATTAGCAGCTTTTCCTTTTTACCTTTTAAGAATTATTTATTTTATGTATATAATAAATACATTGTAGCTGTATTCAGACACACCAGAAGAGGGCATCTGACCATTTTATAGATGGTTGTGAGCCACCATGTGGTTACTGGGAATTGAACTCAGGACCTCTGGAAGAACAGTGTTCCTAACCACTGAGCCATCTCTCCAGCTTCCCATTTTACCTTTTATGATGCCCTTATACATAAGATACTTCAAGTATTATATCTCAGCACAGAGGCAGAGGCAGGTGGATCTGAGTTCAAGGCCAACCTGGTATATAGAGCAAGTCCTAGGACAGCCAGGACTACACAGAAAAACCTATTTCAAAAACTTTAAAAAGAAAAAAAAGGAATTTTGGTTGTTTATAGAAGTAGCTTGTCTGAAAAATAAGAGTATGGCGTTTTTAATTTATAGCTATTATTGTTAACTTAGCAGAAGTTGTAAATGTAATTCTATTTCTGTCTTCCCTCCTTTTTTAAATGAATCTCACTAGGTATCCGTTACAGCACTGACGTGAGTGTAGATGAAGTGAAGGCGCTGGCTTCTTTAATGACATACAAGTGCGCAGTGGTCGGTGAGTGGCCCTCTTGGCTGATGCCTAACAGCTATTTGGGGAAATGTGGATATGCATGGCTACTTTTTAAAATTCTTCTTTTTATTACTGTGTTTATAATGATGTGTGTGGAAGTCAGAGGCAACACTGTAGAGGGGGTTCTCCCCTACTTCTTTTCTCAAGTTCCTAGAATCAAACTTAGGTTGTCAAGCTTCTGAGACAGTTATCTGCTGAGCCAGTTCATTGGCCCCATGGTTACTTTTAGTATGCTATAAAAATATTTAACAGAACTGTTTTTGTTTTTCAAAAGGGCTTTATTTGTATGTTTATTGATAGTGTCTCAACTATATAGCTCTGGCTGGCCTAAAACTCTTTGACCAGTCGTGCATTGAACTCAGAAGTCTTCCCAAATGCTAGGATTAAAGGTGTATGTCACCAAGCCTGACCTGGTTTTTTTACCTTCTTTCATAGTCTTCTCTATTTCTGAATTATAACACACGTATTTTGTTGCTTAGGATCTCTGTAAGGGCTATGGGAAGTATAGACTGGTTTCCTCTTTATTTGTGTGTTTACATTGCAGTTATACATCAGTATAGATTGTAACACATAGGTAATGCAATATATATTACCAAGGAGAACATGATAATTAAAGAAATAAGAACTTTATCATCATTTCCAAACTTAAAACAATGAAATTTTTATAAAAGCTAACAGGATTTTCTTGTCATAAATCCTTGTTTTAAATGCTCATCCATGGTCTATAAATAAGTCATAGTAGAAGGAAAGTAAATACAATATTCTCTTAGAAGTAGTAGAATACTGATTAAATATAATCAACACCTGGCTAGCATTATAATGCCTGTTCAGTAAGATTTCATTTCAAGTTTAACATCTATGCTTTCTTGTGATGTTGAGAATTAAACCCAGGGCATTTTTCATCTAGACAGGCACTCACTTTACCAGCACTGGATTTAGTTTGGGAATTTTCTAGAATTAAAACAGTCATGTATGTAGCTGGGCAGTGATGACTCACGCCTTTAATCTTAGCACTCAGATATAGGTAGGTGAATCTGAGTTCCAGGACAGCCAGGACTATACAAAGAAACCCTGTCTTGAAATGATTCAGAATCTGAAACTGTGAGCACCAAAATAGTGTTCCATACCTAATCTTATGAGGTGAACTATTGTCAAATAGTAGGTATCAGGCCATGCAGTAATATCACGCCTTTAATCCCAGCACTCTAGAGACAGAAGCAGGTAGATCTCTGAGCTTGAGGCCAGCCTAGTCTACAGAGAGAGTTCCAGGACAGCCAGGGTTACACAGAAATACCCTGTCTCGAAAAACAAACAAACAAATAAAAGAATGTAAGCAACAGTAAAATGTCCTACATCATTACCAGTAGCTTATGTACATATGAAACATAAAGTTCTTGTCTAGGGTTGGATCCCATCCTCAAGATAACTAATTGTGTATAGGTAAGTAAGAAAATCAGAAATGCAAGAGTACTTCAGAAACAAATACTTTATAGTATTGTTCTCCTTTTATTGGCAGTACTTTTCTGGTTTTATATTTTTTTAAGCTTTTATGGAACAGTATCTTTCACTTTTCTCTTCCAGATGTGCCATTTGGAGGTGCTAAAGCAGGTGTTAAGATCAATCCCAAGAACTATACAGTAAGTATCTAACTGGTATTGTCCACATAGGGCCTAAAAGTGTTCATCATGCCAGTGAAATGAATGGTTTCCATTGCTTTCCTGGAGGAATTGGAAAGCAGATAATGATTGAATTGATTGTAAAGTATCTGATGTAGTTTAATCCAAGCACTCAGGTGGCAGAGCCAGGCAGATCTCTGAGCTTAAGGATAGCTTGATCTATATAGTAAGTTCCAGAATAGCCAGGGCTACCATAGAAGCCCTATCGTAGAAAACTAAAAATTGAAAAATGAGTAAGATTTTGATCAGAAGTTTTAATATCAAGGTTTTATTTTAGCAACAAATAACTTACCTAGTAAAAATCATGTTTTTTTCTATTAGTCCCAAGTTAATTAAAACTGGTTGCTGCAGAGGTTAACTGTGGTTTTATTCTATCTGAAATTCACCATTTGATGACTTCTTTGAACACACTATCACCTATACTTGGGTGTCTTGTTTATCTCTGTAACCTTTTCAAGAAGCCCACACCCACACACTTGGATGTATCTTGATTTTTTTAACTGTTGTTCTCTTAACCTATGCCTATGTTAAGCATCTATGTTAAATCCCAACTCTGTCTCACTTTTTGCATGTGATTTTGTTTTGTTTTTGAGACAAGGATTTACTACATAGCCCAGATTGACCTCATCCACTGCAGTCCTCCTGAGACGTGGGGTTACAGGCATAAGCCATCACATCCATATTAAAATTTAACATTTAAATGAAAGTATAGGCATGACTCTGGAGTCTGTCTTAGGGTTTTATTGCTATGAAGAGACACCATGACCCCAGCAGTTTTTATAAAGGGAGACATTTAATTGGGGCTAGCTTACAGGTTCAGGGGTTTAGTCCATTGTCATCATGGCAGGAAGCATGGCAGCATGCAGGCAGACACAGTGCTGCAGAAGAAGCTGAGAGTTCTACATCTTGATTCACAGGCAGCAGAAGGAGACTGCCACACTAGGCCCAGCTTGAACATAGGAGACTTCAAAACCCGCCTAAACCGTGACACACTTCCTCCAACAAGGCCACGCCTCCTAATAGTGCCACTCTCTATGGGCCGAGCATTCAAACACATGAGTCCATGGGCCATTGCTATTCAAACCACCTCAGGATCTATATAGCTATAACCATTTTGTGTGAGTGTATGAGAGAGAAAGTGACAGAAACCGAAAAGAAGGGGGATTTGGGGTGTTATTACTTTGAAGCCCGGGCTGACCCAGTACTTCCTATATACCCTAGGATGACTTTTTTACCTCCTAGGTACTGGGATTGTAGGATGTGCTGTCATATTCTGCATTATCCACACACACACATACACATTTTAGACAAAGTTTCCCTATATAGCCTATATGGCCTTATTTGTCTCTACATTCTTTTACCTCAGTGTGCCCAGTGATGGAGTTACAGACACCATGCCTGGCAGGAGTAGATGGATCTCTGAGTTCATAGCCAGTCTAGACTACATAGGAAGTTCAAGGCCAGCCAGTAAGACTCTCAGTCATGCCTTTACTGAACCAAGGCTCTAGTGTTCACATGCTGGGCAGATGCTCTCCCACTGAGCTGTGTCTCCCCAACCCTCTCTTTACTTTTTATTCTGAGACAGGGTTTCATGGGTTGCCCATATAGAATTTTCTATAGTACAAGCAGGCCTTTTAAAATCACTTTTTTTTTACCAGGCAGTGGTGGTATATTCCTCTAATCCTAGGACTTTGGAAGCAGAGGTAGGTTGATCTCTGAGTTCCAGGACAGTCAGGACTACAAAGAGAAACTCTGTCTCAAAAAACAACCCCCCCCCCAAAAAAAATAGAAAAGAAAAAAAAGAAATCATTTTTTCTTTATACTAGGATTATTGACCACTAGTTTTCTTTACTAGTCTGAGATACATGGTGAGTTCAAGATCTGCCTAGACTGCTACATAGTAAAACTATGGCTCAGAAAAGTAAATAGAAGTGCCTGCTCCACAGGTGGTTGGTTCTAGGGGTGTGGGAAGGTTCTTTTCATAGAAAACATGATCAAAATCCTCTTTCCACTTGATCTTTACATCAAAGATGTGTTTCTTTGTGTGTTTGTTTCTCTCTGTAGGATAATGAATTAGAAAAAATTACACGGAGGTTCACCATGGAGCTAGCAAAGAAGGGTTTTATTGGTATGTATTGCCCTATGTGTTTCTTATAAAGTGAAACACCTACAAAGTAATGGTCTTGATTAAACTCCTGCTTTTATAAACTTTTATGTATAATTGTCTTTTCCCTTCTAGAAACCAGATTTCATTATAGATCTCATAGACACATCTTGGCCTATTTTTAATAAGATCAGATTCTCGCTGCGGTGTGAAACAAGGACACTAAGGAGAGATCTTTTCTGCCTTTGTCACACCCTTTTCTGAAGCATGAGAAAGAACGTGACTACTAAATACTGGATTTATAACAGTATTTTTACCATGTGAAAAAAATCTGATTTCATTTGAAGCTAGTGGTTTTTAATGTGTATTAGCTGGTCCCTTACATTACTGGAGGTGGCAGTGAGGCTGATGTGATGATCTCGGCTGATGTGATGATCTCGTGACTCCATTCTCCTTCAGCATCTCTGAGGAGTGCTCAAGTCAGTTAAAGGAGCTTTTGTGAGCACGCTCCATTTCTAAGGATACTTCCACCTGCTTGATATTCTTATTGCCTGGTATTTGTGTTGATAAATTCTTTGTGAGATATGAATATTATTTGTGACGTGTACATATTATTTACTCTTCAGTTTCTAAGTAGTTTGCCTTATATTTCTTGGTCTGCAGGCCTCTGGTTAACTTAAATAAGTAAGGTTACTCGGTAGAATGGTAAAGGGAAACTGGCTGAAATGGGATTGAGCACACCATCCTCTTAACTCTGCTTTCCTATGCTTGTTTTTTCCTCCATGTTTCTTCCACAAGTGACAAGCTCCTATGAAATTAAGCTGCATATTGAAACTTGCTCTGTTGTTAGGAAGTAAAGTATGAAATAAATGAATTAATACAGGAGTGAGTCTAGAAAAGGCTAGGATGTTAAAAGATTTTGTCTAAAGTCTTTAGGGTTCTTGACATGCTTCATCTGTCAATCACTGTTATGGATTTTCCTTGCGCCTCACTGCCCAGGGACATTCTGCCAACAGAAGCTAATGAGCACTTCACTCATGCCTACAGGGATGCTTTCTGATTTCAAGATGGTGAATTCACATTCCAGCCTGGTGATGCCTTTGTGGTTATTTGAATTGCATGTTTGCTCTTAGCCTAAAATCTTAGTTATATTTTAACATCCTTGAGTTTTTTAAATTTCACTCAGTCATATTTATTGCCATATTTTCATAAGTTTTTTCAGCGTAGTTGTTAGTCTTGACAATTCCAAAAGTAACTCATTGGAACTCTGAAGGAAACAGACGTTAAGTCTGATATTTGGTCCCTTTGCTTGTAGAAGGCAAGCTGAAAGCTTATCTGTTGTCTTCTCACTTCCCTTTCTACAGGGTTCACCATCAGACTTGAGTCTGAATTCTTACCCTGTTAACACTGGGAGTTTAGGGTCAGGTATGGGTGGAGTGGGGTAGAGGAGGAAAAGTAAGATTTTGATAGGAATTGTGTTGAATATAGAGGCCATTTGGGAGGATATTTCTGTATTTACCAAATTAAGTATTCTAATCCATAAACATGGACATCTTTCTGCTTATTGGGCCTATTTTCTTTAACCATTGCTTCATAATTCTCAATAGTAGAGACAACTACATAGTCTTTTTGATGCTATTATAAGGGATAATGATTTATTGGGCGGGTTGAGTTGGTTGTTTTGATTTGTTTTGTTTTGTTAGCATACTTAGTAATTTCTATGATCAAACCCATATGGGCAAGATGTTGCATATTTAATACAGTGTGTTGTCCCCATACAAAAGGAAATAAATGTTTAGCATTTGTAGACTACTATGACTATTTGTTTTTGTACAGTAGTATCAGCTTAAACTTGGATATTGTTTTTTCCCTTTACGATTTCTTTGTCTAAACTTGGCAATAAAGTAATACCAGCCTCACAGAACAAATTGAAAAATATTCCTCCCTTCAGATTCTTGGAAAAGCCTAGAAATACTCATTTGTGTGTGTATATGTGTGTGTGTGTTACCTATCAACTGTAACTTTGCCCTACAGGTTCCTCATAGTCCCTGTGTCTCCATACACCAGAACTACCCTGATTTCAACCCCTCCCTTATGTGCATGTTCTATTAGAATTTGATTTTTTTTTCAAACAAAATTGATTTAAGGATTTACCCATAGTGCAGAAAGTACTTGTAATCTGCATATTCCATGAGGCCATAGTAGGAAGTCAGTCTTATCCTTAGCCTGTCTAAGCTAATCTTTAGTAGATTTTCTCCTTGCTCCCCTTGTGAACTTGTGAAATGCAAGCTTATCAGTCAACAGTCATGTCTTTGTGTCTTTTCAGTATGTCTTTTTGATTAACAAACAGTTTACCTCAGACTTACTAACTCATATTTATTGTTTCGAAGCAAGTAATGCTGCTGAAAATTAAGATAATACTCCATAGTTATTTCTAAACAGATCTAATAGCAATTGTCTTAGCTTAAGAAATAAATATGTATTGTAAATTGGCAAAGTTGTGCTAACCTGTAGCCCAAGTATATCACCCTTGAGAAATAGAAAGTAAACAAACCAGACACGTAGACAGGTTCATCAGTGGATGAGGCTAGAAAGTCTTTCCTGCAGCTCTATGTGGAAATCAGGGTTATGGAGGTTAACCTTCCTGAGATTGAAAAATGCCTAAACTACAGAGACAAGGGTGTGGAGGGACAGATTTAGTGGGGCCATAAAACCTGAACCTTGACTTAAAGGTTTATAGAAAGCTACAATGCAAAAATGCAAGAACATAGTAAACAAGTTATTGATACTCATTTTACTCCACCTGTATACATATATATAAATATAGAGAGAGAAGGGGACAGATACATGTATGTGCAGAAGTTAGAGAGGGAAGGAAGAAGGGTATAGAGTTTTGTATAAATGAAAACATGTGGCTGTGTGAAGCCTATCTTTTTCCACATAGTGAATTTGATGATAATTTCAAGTCATTAAATCAATATTTTTCATGGCTATTTAGTACTTCTTTGTACTGTACCAAATCTTACTAGCATCTTAAATAATTGTCTTTTATCTTTTGGTTTTGAGAGCATTCTACATAGTTCTCCCTTTACAGTTGGAATGAGCTTTACTGCATGAGCTGCTCACTCAGTAAGTTTACCATACCCAGCGGTGTTAGAGGCAGCACGGTACCGTTATTATCAGGAGCAGTTGTTATTCTCAGCCTTACTTTGTAGGTGTTGTGCTCTGGATAACTAAACGCTGCACCTGACACACTGGCTAACAGACGTGCTCCATGAGTGACAGTGTCACCTCCCCATCCCTTCTACTTAGTGAGAAGACCTCAGCCAACAAGGAGCTAGCTCTTCCTGCCTATCTACTCAATAACCAGGATGATCCTGTTATAGTGCTCAAATGATACAGTATCTCTAATTACAGTTAAGGAAACTGAGGTTGAGAGACCAAACATTTGCCAGCACCATACCCTGAAGGCCCAGGAGTAATTTATTGTCTGTAGGTAACTTCCAGATACAGCAGAGTAAATTCTAGCAGAAAAAATAGTGACATAACATTATGTGTATAAGTTTCATAGAAAAGAGACATTTAATGAATATTTTTATAACTTCAGTTTGTTACCAAAATGAAATATAAAGTTTTCTGGCCACAGTGACATTGTTCTCTTAGAGAATTGCAAGCATCTTTATGTTTGGGATAAGTTTATCTTAAAAACTGGCACACTGCCCTTTCCCTGTGCTCCCAGGTCCTGGCATTGATGTGCCTGCCCCAGACATGAGCACGGGTGAGCGGGAGATGTCCTGGATCGCTGACACGTATGCCAGCACCATAGGGCACTATGTGAGTATCCACTGAAACCCAAGGCTTCCTGCATTGCTGTTCACAGAAGTAATGAGTTGTCTGATTTAAGGAGAAGTTGGTAATTGCTGGGTTTATCTCCCTTTAATATACATTTGATATGCATATTACTTTGCCCCTTCTAGTCTGAAGTATAAGCATAGTGAGCATGAACTGGGTTTTTGCTCAGATCCTTACCAATCAGCTCACTTGTTAAAGCAATAGATGGTACATTCAGTTCTGCCTTCCCCTCAAAAGTACTTTCACTTAAAGAGGAGCTAAGGCATGGAAATGGTGTAATATAAAGGTAGACTTGTAGGTTCTTAAAGAAGGCCTTTTTGAAGGGGATATTTGGGCTAGACCTTGAAAATCTGATTGAATGTCAACATCTGGAGCTTTGGGGGATAAGAGGAAGAGAACAGCTGAGATTGCAGGTAAGGCATGCATGTGTAAAGGTGACAGAAGAGGTAAGTGAACCACACAGATGCCAAGTCCTGATGTGGGCTTAGTTGACGATGAAGAGACTGCTGTGACAAATCCTGCAGGAAGAGTAGCAGTCTGTGACACTAGCCCCATCTTCACAGCTCAGGAACCCGGGGAAATGATGTTCATAAACTAAGAAGAGAGGTGATTTTTTTTTTTCCTTTCCCTCCTCCAGACAAAGTTTCTCTGTATAGTCCTGGCTGTTCTGGAACTAGCTCTGTAGACCAGACTGGCCTCAAACTCACAGAGATCTGCCTGCCTCTGCTTCCTGAGTTCTGGGATTAAAGGCATGCCCAGATTATTTATTTTTGAGAGGAGAGAGACAGAACACAAGAACATAAAGTTGAATGAGTGAGTTAGAAAGGGATTTGGGAGTCCATGGTGGTGCTTGCCTTTAATCCTAGCACTCTAGAGGCAGAGGGAAATGAGACTCAAGTTCAAGGCCAGCCCAGTCAGCCAGGACTATACACAGAGATCCTGTCTCAGGAAACTTTTTTCATTTACACTAAGTAGAAATCAGGTACACACTACAAATGGCATAAATGTGAAAGCTGTTTCAAAACTATAAAAAAGGATAGTGGTGCCTAACCAGAACTATTGGAAGTATGGTCTGAGCTCTGAAAGTCAAAGACTCGTGTCGAGGAGAAGAAGGGGATGGCAAAAAGAAGTATCTAGAAAGTCCTGAAGTGCAGAAGCCAGTGAACTTCAAAAGCAGTGGAGTGGGTGTTACACAGTCAGTAGGAGAGGGGGGTGGGACAAAAGACTAAAGAGCTCCTGCCAGGTCACTGCCTGTTAAGGACAGCCAGGACATCAAGCTTTGTCCTGAAAAATGGAGATACCATGAGGAACTTATAATCAGTGTTTCACTGTGTCTAGCGGGAGATGGAATTGTTGAGGACTAGATAGAGGATCCCAGACAGCAGGCGGGTATGAAAGAGGGAATGGGACATCAAGTAAAGCCTCCAGCTAAGAAGAGCACCATTGAAGAGAAGCAAAGCGGTCTGAAAGGTATCTGCTGCCTGGGAAAAGACTTTGGTTTGGCTGTTAGTTAGCTGGATATGTGCCACAGAATCATTGGTGTGCAAGGCAGACCGTGTAAGAGAAATACAGCCCTTCCAGGGAGTAAGAGGCTAGGGAATCGGGGATCTTTCCAGGGTCCTACTGGGAAGCTAGGCTTTGGAAGAGAGATGTCACACACTGGGTTGGACCACAGTCAGTCCTGCCTCCCTCGCCCACCAGCTTTATGAGTTGAGAGTCTCTGCCTTAGCCTCCTCATGTAAGGAAACATTATTTTCTTCCCAAGACTATTAAAGAAACATTTTGGGGCTGGTGAGATGGCTCAGCGGGGAAGAGCACCGACTGCTCTTCTGAAGGTCATGAGTTCAAATCCCAGCAACCACATGGTGGCTCACAACCACCCATAATGAGATCTGATGCCCTTGTCTGGTGCGTCTGAAGACAGCTACAGTGTACAGCTATAGTGTACTTACATATAATAAATAAATAAATCTTTTTTTAAAAAAAGTGTACCCACATACATGAAATAAATAAAAATAAATCTTTAAAAAAAAAAGAAACATTTTGCTAGATAGCCCAGTTTAGACAGAAACTTAGAGCTATCCTGCTTCACTCAAAGAGCTGAGTTTGTCACAGCTAAGTTTGAGCCTTCATTGTTGCATCTGACTTGTATACCACAAGTTTAAAGGTTGAAAAAGTGCTAGTTGAGCTCTTTTGCTCTTGAGCTGGGTTCTGTGCTAACCACTGCAAGCTGGTAGGCAGTGCGCTGTTACTCATAGCTCCTACACAGTTGTGGCAGCATAAAGTTTTATGAGGCTCTACCAAAGAAACCTTGGATGGAGCTGGTGAAAGCTCTTCTGTTTTCAACTAATAGGAAATCCAAAGACCCAAACCAAGGTTAAAAATCTAGCATTCCTGGTGATCTAACCCTACTAGCAATATGGTGTTGGGACATGATCCCATACCTCTATTAGGTATGCTAGGGAGTCAGTTGGCACCAGGCCTGACCTCCCACAGTATTTCCTTCAGCCCCAGCATTTGCATTTCCACAATTTAGAACCATTTGGCACTACCTTTGCCATTCTGAGTTCATGGTGTTAATTATTCATGAAAGAGAACTGTGGGAAAACTACTAAGAACTTTTACTAGACTGCCTAGTTTTCAAAAGTGCTTTCATTCTTTTTGTTAGTAAGTGTATAACTAATACAATTCCAAGTTCTCCGTGCAAAAAATATAAATTCCTGTTAAATAATAAGAGTAAAAATCAAGTGACTTCTGGGTAGGGATGAAGTTGATCACTTTATTGCAGTGGACAACTTAATTCACTTAGCAGGCATGTTTTGCCACTGGTTTAAAATTCATTGTTCATCTTCTGTTGGCTTTCTAGATATGATCATACTTCCTCTCATTTCTTGTGTTCAGTGGTCAGTGGGTGTGTCTGTTCCATAGTGGTCTGCTTGCTGTGTTTCTAGAATGCAGTACTTGAGAAAGGAAATGCTCCCAAACCCTTTTTTCTTCTTTTGTGTGTGTATGTGCTACCCAAGGTCAACGTTGTCCTCGCAACTGCTGTCCTCCTTACTTTTTAAGGCAGGAGCTTGCTGAAGCTGGAGCTCAGTGACACTGGCCAGCCAGCAAGCCCAGGGACACTCATGCTTGCACAGCAAAGTGCTTTTCCAAGTGAGCCCTTTACCTGGGCTCCAGAGACCCTGTTTTTCTAACCATGCCTCTTTGATGCACAGCCTTAATTGAAAGATGGTAAGGGCAGGTGGTGAGATTGAAATCACCCCTCCATCCACTTTGCAGATCTATTAGTGCTTCTGCATCTTGCCCATGAACACCATTTTAAAATTTTCTTTTGAATGTCATCTTTTGATGTTCTTATGAGGCAAGATTTTACTGTGTAGCCCTGGCTGTGCTAGAGTTCACTATGTAGAGCAGGCTGGTCTTGAGCTCAAAAGATTCTCCTGCCTCTGCCTTAACCCAAGTGCTAAGATTATATGTATGTATTACCAATTTAATGATATGTTAAAATTCAAAATAAATTTGGCAGAATTCACAGTATCTTTCCATTCACGAAAATTACAACTCTTCTTTTGGTTCTGCATTTTTTGCATTTTGTTTTTTGTATTGATAATCTTATGGTACTTACAAGTGGAATGTGTACCCTAACTTCGTACGGCTTAGGTTTTCAGTAAAGGAGTAATAGCTTCAAGCTGACTTACATATATGCTTATGGTATTGTTATTTATGCTTAACACTAAATTCCTAAACTGTTTCTCTCAATGTGAAAAACAGCCTACCTTATTAGATTCCGCAGAACAGACAGAAAGTTAGAAAAGATACCTCCCTATTGGTGAATATGAACTTTAAACATAACTCACACATACTCAGAGATTTGTAAACCCTTGTAGATTTTGTGTTTTGAAATAGTCTTACTATATTACCAAGGCACCCTTGAACTTGAACTTCTGCTGCCTCAGCAAACACTGGGTTTACAGGCAGTGTCACACAGCACCAACATGCACACACTCTTAATGAAAATGTGCTTAGTTAACAAGAATGTACTTTGTTGTATTGGCTTGATCATAGAAACAGAGCTTAGCATTAGCTGTGGTGGCACTTGCCTGTAATCCCAGCACTCAGAAGGCTGAGACAAGGATCCCAAGCTCAAGGTCAGTGACATGTCCCTAAAGAGATCTAAATTCTTCCTTAAATGATGATTCTTTACTCTCACAGGATTTTTTTTTCTTTTAAACATGGCACCAGGGTTGAACCTCAAGCCTTACTCAGGAAAACAAGCACTGTACTTGTGAACTACATCTCTAGCCCTCTCTTACAGGATATCAATGCACATGCGTGTGTTACTGGAAAACCCATCAGTCAAGGAGGCATCCACGGGCGCATCTCTGCTACTGGCCGGGGTGTTTTCCATGGAATTGAAAACTTCATCAATGAAGCTTCTTACATGAGCATTTTAGGAATGACACCAGGGTTTGGCGATAAGACATTTGTCGTTCAGGTAAAACAATGTGGGGGCTTTGTTTTGTTTTGCTATTACATTTATTTATGTGGGAAGACACATGCTGCAGGGTGGAGAGATCAGAACAGGTCAGGCCTTCTATCATGTAAATCCCAAGGATTCAATTCAGGTCCTGGGCTTAAATACACATGCTTTTATCTACTTATCAGCTCACCAGCCCCAGGTTTTATTTTCACAATAACTGATGTGCATTACAATTTTAAAGATTTTTCAATTTATAGCACTAACATTGGACTCTTGGAAATTTTGTTGGATTCTTAGAATGATTGTTTTCAAAGTGAAGTTTGTTTTTTGTTTTTGGTTTTGGTTTTGGTTTTTCGAGACAGGGTTTCTCTGTATAGTCCTGGCTATACAGGAACTCACTCTGTAGACCAGGCTGGCCTTGAACTGAAATCCCCCTGCCTCTGCCTCCCAAGTACTGGGATTAAAGGCATGTGCCACCACTGCTCGGCTTTATTGTGTTATTAGCTATTAAATACATGGCTGTCACCAACTTCTTTTGGTCCTCATTTAAGCATAAAATTGCATTCAGAAAGGGAAAGATGTCAACTATAAATCAGTAGTAAGCATGCAGAAATATTCTCACATTGACCTAAATCTGTCTCTTGTTAACTTGTATTTCACTTAGAGGTTTAGGATTAGCATTACCTTAAAATAGTACTATACCTTTATACATACAGTCATAAGACCACTGTACTGTGTGGATATGAGTTGTCCTATTATTGTCCTAAGATTTTTTTTATTTTATGTATTATTTATTTTATGAGTACACTGTAGCTGTGCAGATGGTTGTGAGCCTTCATGTGGATGTTGGGAGTTGAATTTTTAGGACCTCTGTTTGCTCTGGTCAATTCCGCTCGTTCAGTTCCTACTCGTTCAAGCCCAAAGATTTATTTATTATTATAATTAAGTACACTATGGCTGTCTTCATATGCACCAGAAGAGGGTATCAGATCTCATTATGGGTAGTTGTGAGCCACCATGTGGTTGCTGGGATTTGAACTCAGGACATTCTGTTGAGCAGTCAGTGCTCTTACCCACTGAGCCATCTCACCAGCCCTTGCCATTTCTTTATATAAACAAGAATTTCTTTATCCACATTAAACTACTCCAGGGCTCAGTCTCATAGGTAACAGAAAATTGGGTTTCAGATTTTTTTTTTATGTTAAGGATTTGTTTATTTTATGTATATAAGTATATACTATACCTGTACAGATAGTTGTGAGCCTTCATCTGGTTGTTGGGAATTAACTTTAGGACCTCTGCTTGCTCCGGTCGGCCCCGCTCACTCAGGCCCAAAGTTTTATTTATTATTATAAATAAGTACACTGTAGCTGTCTTTGGACACTCCAGAAGAGGTCATCAGATCTCATTATGGATGGTTGTGAGCCCCCATGTGGTTGCTGGGATTTGAACTCAGGACCTTCAGAAGAGCAGTCAGTACTCTTACCCGCAGAGCTATCTCACCAGCCCGGGTTTCAGATTTTTGATCATAGAGATTTGTTATTGAGAAAGCCGATCAATATATTGCTGCTTTTTAAAAAAAAAGAATATGTAGTGTATCTGTGTACCACAGCACATAGAGGCCAGAGGACAACTTATGATAGTTGTTTCTCTCCTTTCACTGTACGGGTCTTTAGGATAGAACTGAGATCATCAGAATACACTTGGTGGCAAGTACCTTTACCATCGAGCCATCTACCGTCCCAGAGCATTGCTTCTTTTAGCAAAAGGATTGTAAGACTTGCTTCTGAAGTAGCAGAATATAGATTTATGCTGGTCAAAATGGCTCATACTGCCGGGCAGTGGTGGCGCATGCCTTTAATCCCAGCACTTGGGAGGCAGAGGTGGGCAGCCTGGTCTACAGAGTGAGTTCCAGGACAGCCGGGACTACTCAGAGAAACCCTGTCTCAAAAAACAAAAAACAAAACAAAACAAAAATGGCTCATACTATCTGTACTAAGTCACTGTCGTACATAATTGTTCTTCACAGGGATTTGGTAATGTGGGCCTGCACTCTATGAGATATTTACATCGTTTTGGTGCTAAATGTGTTGGTGTTGGAGAATCCGATGGGAGTATATGGAATCCGGATGGTATTGACCCAAAAGAACTGGAAGATTTCAAGTTGGTATGTTATTCTGGTATAGTCATGTGCTGTGGCTTACAGTTGGAGGTTAGACCCAAATGCAGGTCAGACCTGCAGGAGTCTGTTCTCTCCTTCCACCATATGGGCCCCAGGGCTTACTTAAATTCAGGACATTGCTTGATGGCAAGCACTGAGCCATCTCACCCTAAATATATATATATATTTAGTGCCGCCATGTATATGTGGAGGTCGGAGGACAACTTGCAGGAGTTGTTTCTCCTACGGCTCCTGGGTGGTTGAACTCAGATCATCAGGCTTGGTGACAGAAACCTTACGTTATATTTCTTCTCCCTTTTGGTTTTATCTTTGGGTGGTGGGCTGGGTGTTTTGTTTTAATTCAAGTTAGGTTGGTCAGTTAGCCTCTGCTTTCCAAGTATTGGTAGGGTGTTTTTGAGACATCCTCTTCCTGTGTACGCTTTGTTGGCCTCATATTCCCTGGGCAGCCCAGCCCGCTTTCAAACTCACAACACTCTCTGTGCTTCAGCATCCATAATACAGGGGATATGAGTCCCCATATCTGATTCTCAAAGAGCTCTTTTTTTTTTTTTAAAGATTTATTATTATATGTAAGTACACTGTAGCTGTCTTCAGACACCCCAGAAGAGGGCATCAGATCTCATTATGGATGGTTGTGAGCCACCATGTGGTTGCTAGGATTTGAACTCAGGACCTTTGGAAGAGCAGTGAGCACTCTTAACCTCTGAGCCATCTCTCAAGCCCCGCTCAAAGAGCTCTTAAAAAACAGATTTTTAAGCCAGGCGGTGGTGGCGCACACCTTTAATCCCAGCACTTGGGAGGCAGAGACAGGCGGATTTCTGAGTTCAAGGCCAGCCTGGTCTACAGAGTGAGTTCCAGGACAGCCAGGGCTACACAGAGAAACCCTGTCTCAAAAAACAAAAAACAAAAAAACAGATTTTTATAGTAGACACTGAAGCTAACATTTAAACTGTTGGCAGCCATTAATTCTGATTCCCAATCAATTACAGCAACATGGATCCATTCTGGGCTTCCCCAAAGCCAAGGTCTATGAAGGAAGCATCTTGGAGGCTGACTGTGACATTCTGATCCCTGCAGCCAGCGAGAAGCAGTTGACCAAATCCAATGCACCCAGAGTCAAAGCCAAGGTAAAAGCCATTGGGAAAGCAGCCAGCAGTATCAGTGTGGGAGGGCATAAGGGGTGCTGTGAAAGTCTGACCAGTGATTTCTGCCACCATCACCAATTTCAATACATGGTTAAGAAAATTAGAGAAACAGACAAATAGAAGGTAATTTATATGCTTGGTAGAGTGATTTAATTTTATCTGAAATGATATTCTTTCTTTTAGCCCTTTACCCATACATACATATATACATACATACATACATACATACATACATACATACATCTCTTTCTGATAGTATTTTCCTGCATCTGTGCATGTCCTCAATTCTCTTGCAGATCATTGCTGAAGGTGCCAATGGGCCAACCACTCCAGAGGCTGACAAGATTTTCCTGGAAAGAAACATCATGGTTATTCCAGTAAGTCACCTATGTTCCTCAGATTATATATGTTCTGGGATTCATACTTTATTTTGCTAGAAACTGACAGGAAAATGAGCCACTGGTGTCACAAGTTATGGTAAATCTTTTTTTGTATTGTTTGGTTTTGTCTTTTGAGATAGGGTTTCTCTGTATAGCGCTGGCTGTCCTGGATCTCAGGGTTAGGGTTCCAGGGTTAGGCTCTGTGTAAACCAGGCTCACCTGAACTTACAAAAATTTGCCTACTTCTGCCTCTGGAGTACTTCAATTAAAGTCCTGGGTCACCACCGCCCAACAGTTGTGGTAAATTCCTAGTCTTCATTTACTTTTAAAAAATATGATGGCAACAGGACGGAGGCCAGGTCTAAGTGGTAGGGCTCCTGCCTGAGCATACACGAAGTCCAAGGTTCAATCTCTGGCACCTCAAGAAGAAAGGGGGAAGGACTGGAAGCAGGGTTGGTATAGAGAGCCAGCCACTCTCCTTGGCATCCTGAACACTTTCTCTAGCTTCCAGCAGTAACTTGAGTATATGCCACCCTCAGGAAATCTAGTTATGTTAAATGTGTACTGTGCTAAAAATACAATTCTATGTTATATTATCTTTTTTTAATAATTTTTTTATATATTTTATTTATATGAGTACATTATAGCTGTCTTCAGCCATCTCTCTAGCCCCTATGTTATATTCTTAAGTTTTGTTACCCAGTTTCTAACTTTATGCATTTTGATGTCTCTTCCTGTTTTACTGGGGGGAGAAAAAGAAGAAAGGAAAACTTAGGGTTAGAGAGATGGGATGGCACAGCAGTTAAAACCTGTAGTGCTCTTGCAAGTTCAGAGCTCCAACAGTGGGTAGATCACAACCTGCCTATACAGCTTCAGGGAATCCGACGTTTCTCCTGGCCTCTATGGCACCTGTACTCACAGACCCACACAGAAGCATTTCTTTTTTTTTTTTTCTTTCTTAATTGGCTACTGTAAGTAACATGTGTTCAGAATTTGGGGTAATGCAAAGAGGTTATTGAGACTGAATGTAGACCCTGAAGAGCTCTCTTTGCAGTTAGCATCTGAAAAAAAGAAAGAAAACTCTCACTTAACTGAAATAGGCTGCCTATAGGTAGTGGCAAAGGTAATGCTGTCTTCTGGTGAGGCCCCATGACATGAGTTCACTGGTTAGTGGACAGATAGTTTAGTCTGAGATCATGGTAAGAATAAACTAGCTATCACCAACATTATCCAGTGATCTCTAAGATACATTTGTGCTGTTCGATCTCTTAGTTAAGATTACTGTTGCTGTGGTGAAACACAGTAACCAAAGCAACATTTCCACAGCACTGTTCATCCTCTAAAGAAGAGGCAGGAACTGAAGAGTGCTGTTTACTGGCTCCCTTGTCTTATTCAGCCTGCTTTCTTATAGAACCCAGGACCACCAGCCCAGGGTTGGCACCACTTACAATGGACTGGTCCCTTCTCCCATCAATCACTAATTAAGAAAAGGCCCTGTAGCAGTGTTTCCCAACCTGTGGGTGTCTACCCCTTTGACAAATATCTATCTCCAAAAGTATTTACATTACAAATCATAACAGTAGCAAAATTACGGGCTGGAGAGATGGCTCAGTGCTTAAGAGCACTGAGTGCTCTTCCAAAGGTCCTGAGTTCAAATCCCAGCAACCACATGGTGGCTCACAACCATCTGTAAGGAGATCTGATGCCCTCTCCTGGTGTGTCTGAAAACAGATACAGTGTACTTACATATAATAAATAAATAAATGTTTTAAAAAAAAAAAGAAAAAAAACAGTAGCAAAATTACAGTTATGAAGTAGCAACAAAAATAAGTTTTTTGGGTTGGGAGTCATCATAACATGAGCACCTGTATTAAAGGATTGCAGCATTAGGAAGGTTGGGAACCACTGCCCTATACAGGCTTACCTACAGCTGCATCTTATGGAGGCAGCTTCTTAACTGAGCTTCCCTCTCAGATGACTCTAGCTTGTGTCAAGTTGGCATAGCACCGCTGTTTAGTCCACCTTGGTATTAAAATTGAGTTCCTAAGCCTGACAAGATGGCTAAGAAGCTAAAGGTACTAAGCACCAAGTTTGTCCAGCATCTGTTCTGCCCCTGAGATCCACATGGTGGAAGGAGATAACTGAATCTCAGAAGTTGTCTTCTGATCTGCATGTGTGCACCACAACACATACATAGTCACACACATACCTGTGTATGTATGAGTTCATTGATTTCTAATAATTTTTTATTAAAGTTATATATATAATATACTGTTTTTCTGTGTCACGTTTTGTGTATAGGATCTCTACTTAAATGCTGGAGGAGTGACAGTGTCGTATTTTGAGTGGCTGAAGAATCTAAATCATGTCAGCTACGGCCGATTGACCTTCAAATATGAAAGGGACTCTAACTACCACTTGCTCAGTGAGTTTGTAAAATCTTGTCTGTGTCTCCAAACATTGTCATTTGGGCCAAAGAAAGATCTGGGAAAACATACACACTTAAGAAGTCTGTTCCTGATAATCCTAGAGACTTTGCCTAAGAACAGAAAACAGTTGTTCTGTCTCCTGGGCCATAGAGCAAGAGTACACATTTTTGTTGTTGTTGTTTTTTAAGATTTATTTTGTTTATATGAGTACACTGTAGCTGTTTCCAGACACACCAGAAGAGGGCATCAGATTCCTTTACAGATGGTTGTGAGCCACCATGCGGTTGCTGGGAATTGAACTCAGGACCTTTGGAAGAGCAGTCAGTACTCTTAACCACTGAGCTATCTCTCCAGCCCAAGAGTACACATTTTTAAGTAAATAATCCACATATTTATTATTAGGCCTCAAATATTTATAGTCAAACTTTTATAATGTTGTTTTCCCCACCTATAATCTATAAATTAGTGGTACTATAAAAAGTCTTTTCAGACATGAGCTCCACCACTGATCTTACTAATCTGTCTCTAGTTACTCTCACAGTAGTCCTAGCTAACATTTATAAAAATGCAATGAGACCAGTTCTTTCTACACTAACTACAGAAGATCTGCCATGTGTAGAAACCCCTTTTTGAGTCCTCTTGTAATACTTTTTATTTGACCACATTAAACTCAGCTGTTAGAATTTTTCATCCAGCTGAGATAAAGCCAAGACCTCCAACTGTGTCCCAGTACTCTGCCACTCTGAGAATGTTCCTCTCTGTTCTTTCTCTTCCCTCAACATTTCTTTTTAACAAAGCCAGAGGAAGAAAACCCTAGTGACGGGTGTTATGGAAACAAGGCAGTGACCTAAATTCACATTTCTATAGGAATTTGGCAAGGTTCTCCTTGCTGGGTATTTAATGATTAACCCTTGTATGTCATTAGGGGTACAGATATCTAAAACACTAGTTTTGGGGTTACACATATACAGGTTAGAAAGACATTGTTTGTTTGTTTTTTGTTTTTCGGTTTTTTGAGACAGTGTTTCTCTGTGTAGCCCTGGCTGTCCTGGAACTCACTCTGTAAACCAGGCTGGCCTCAGAAATCCACCTGCCTCTGCCTCCCAAGTGCTCGGATTAAAGACATGCACCACCACTGCCCGGCTGGTTAGAGAGACTTTTAAGTTCTACCTTTAGAACTTTCCTCCCTCTTCAATTAACATTATCTTACATTGATTTCTTGGGTTTTTACAGTGTCTGTTCAAGAGAGTTTAGAGAGAAAGTTTGGAAAGCATGGCGGAACTATTCCTGTGGTCCCTACAGCAGAGTTCCAGGACAGGATATCGGTGAGTGTGGGAACACCAGAGTGGCCTTTACACATGCTTCTTGCCCTGTCTTTCAGACAGGCTAGGTAGATTAAATGGAGTATTAGGATGTTAACCATAATGCTATCATGTAACGATGCCTCGCCATTGATTCCATTCTAAAATGGATGGCAGTTCTGTCTAGGGAGCTTTCTGCAGTACAGCAGACAGCTTAACACAATCAGGAAGGATTGAAAAGTAAACCTGAGACAGAATTCTATGAAAATATGAGATAATTATATAGACACACAGTTTTAAAAGATTACAAAAGATAACCAATTCTTTGAAGTATATATCAATAGTGTGTACATATTACAAAGAGAACTTAATCTGTAGTCCTAGAACTCAGGAGGCACAAATAAAAGTGTTTTTTTGTTTTGTTTTGTTTTGTTTTATTAGATATTTTCTTTATTTACATGTAAATTTCTCCTTTCCCAGTTTCCCCTCCAAAAAACAAAGAAACAAACAAAAACGACAAAAATAAAACCCCTGTTGCCTCCCCCTCCCCATGCCTGCCACCCCACCCTCTCCCACTTATTGGCCCTGGCATT